>NW_006791208.1:343076-358571 GCF_000442215.2 Lipotes vexillifer | reverse complement strand
TATTAAGGGTGGGAAAGAGTAGATTCAACATTCTCCACCACTGAGTCATTAAGTGAATAATCCTTACACCACCTACCTGAATCAGTTAGCTATTGCTGTGTAACATAAACCCCCAAAGCTTAGTGGCTGAAAATGGCAACGATGTATTAACTTCTCATGAGTCTATGAGAAGGCTGGATGGTCTTACTGTTCTGAGCTGAGTTTGGGTGATTTGGGCTGGGCTTGTTTTCGTGAATACAGTCAGTTGGGGGGTTAGTTGGGGACTGGCTGGTGTAGAATGGCCTCAGTTCATCTCCATATGTTTCTCACATGCTTCCAACAGGCTACCCCATGTTAGATCACAAGGTGATGGCAGGGGTCCAAGAGTGAGCAAAGTAAACTGAAATCAGTTAGTGCTTTTCAAGCCTTGGCTGGTATCACATCTGCTAAGTCCCCTTTAGCCAAAGCAAATCACTCTGGGCCAAGCCCAGAGTCAAGGTGTGAGGCAAAAGGCCTTTGCTCTAAATGGGAGAATTGAGGGCACCCATGCAATAGATCTCCCTTAAATCCCTGTGATGCGTAAGTAAGAAGCAACTATGTCTATTATCTAGGCCTACATAACTGCTGACCTTCCTTGGAGAAGCTGAAACAACAGAGAAGGAAGTGAGAAGTTATTCCCTAAGCACCATGTCAGAGTAGCAGAAACAAGGGCTGTGACTTAAGAGAGCTGACTTTTGGACTTCCCTGGTGGTGCCGTGGTGAAGAATCCGCCTGCCAATGCAGGGGACATGGGTTTGAGCCCTGGTCCAGGAAGATGCCACATGCCGTGGAGCAACTAAGCCTGTGCGCCGCAACTACTGAGCCTGCATTCCAGGGTCCACGAGCTACAACTACTGAGCTTGTGCACCACAACTACTGAAGCCTGTGCACCTAGAGCCCGTACTCCACAACAAGAGAAGCCACCGCAATGAGAAGCCCGCGCGCAGCAATGAAGAGGGGCCCCTGCTCGCCGCAACTAGAGAAAGCCCACGTGCAGCAACAAAGACCCAACGCAGCAAAAAAAAAAAAGCGGCCTTTTGAGTCTTGATTCTGTCATGCATTCATTTTATGTGATCTTGGATGGACAGACCCCTTCGCTTCTCTGGTTTGAAATTCTCTTCCTGGAAAATCATGGAGACATATTGTTCGATGTTCAAAACTAAGAGGCTCACAGGGTGGATCAGGCCTACACATTATTTGACTTTCACAATATTCTATTTTTAATTTAACATACATTTACATGTTTTAATTTGGGACATTTCAGAGAGAAGCCTGGATTTCTGATTTTGCTCAAAAGATCTGGATGATCCAGCAAAGTTGGGGCCTCACTCCAATATGTCAACAATGGATGCGATGGCTGTGGCTCCTCATTGGGGACATGCATTGTTCTTCACTACCTGGTTTACTACAGTCTCACTGATGCCATATCATCTCCTGGACACTAAGAGTTTTCTTACACTTGGCTGGATTCATTTGTTTACATTCATGTTGCGTCCCAGTAGGTATCTGAAGTGGGGTCCCTGGACCAACTAATACGGTGCTTGGACTCTGTGAGTCCATAGGATTTTTCCTTGGTCTTTCATTTTCCTAAATCACGTCAGAATTTTTCCTTTCAGCTTCCCTTGACGTTAAGCCAGTGGACCTTGACCCTATGGAGACTCAAATCCATTTGAAATTCTGATGACATCCATGAAGCCTCTGGCCAGAAAAATGCCCGGATGAGCACACAACTTGTGCAGGCACACACACCAAGCATGCACACACACAGATAGACACAATATCACATATGCTTTGTCTGTGAACTTCAATTAGTTTAGGAAGTGCAATTTGTCTGCCCTGCAATCTAGGGTGGACCCCAAATTCCCCATCAAAATCCTTCCACCACAGCCTTGCCTAGACAGCTTTGACACCTATGCAGGACTCTATAAAAGCACCCTCTCCAGTGAATTTCTTATAGTCAGAGGTCACCGTCTGGTCCCAGATCCCTCTCCAGCTCCCACTGACGCTTTCAAAGAACAGAGAGAAAAACAAGCAAGCCACAGTCAAGTGACCCACGCTGAGAAAAGTGCAGGGGCCAGCAGGGCCCTGACCTTCCTGTGTAGGTAACAAATTGGATGCCGTGTTTGCACCGGGCCCTGGAGGGAGGGAAGGAAGGGGGGAAGCGGGGAGGAGGAGGGCAGTGTGGGATGGAATTGGGGTTACAGGGGTCAGCAGCCTTTGCTTTAGGCATCCACACAGCAGCTCCATCCACCCCTTCCCAGGAAACAGCCACCGCTGCAGGGCATGTAGAGGGTAGCAGCTGGAGGTCAGCAGAGGCCAAAGCATGCACACACAAGCGTGTGTTTGTGTGCTTGTGTGTGTGTGTGTCCATAGCCAGCCACGGGCGGGGGGTGGAGGTAGGGGGTCACTGAACAGAGTTCTTTTAAGAGATCTCTAAAGACCCTCTGACCGAATCCCTAGTTCTTAAGCACATAAGGTATAATATAATTCTTTTTTCTCCAGCATCACCAGAAGGCAGGGTACTTTGGCCTTTAGATGCACAGTTTCTGGAGCTAAACTCCCTGGGTTCAAATGCTACCTCTGCTACTTAATAGCTGTGTGATCTTGGAAGATAACACAACCTTTAGGTGCCTGGGTTTCTATTTCAAAAGAAACGTAGAGGGTAATAATGGCTTCCTCGTGTATTTTTGAGAACTATATAAATTAATGTATATAAAACACTTAGAAACATAAGCACAAACATCATTATTCATTCAGCAGACACACGTAGAGGACCCTATACATGATGTATTAAATTTCTTGAGCATCTACTTAAGAGCAAAGCAATGCTCATTTTGCATCAATTATATCATTTAATTCTCCCCCAAAGCCCTGGCAAGACAAATGCATTCTATCCCCATTTTACAGAAACTGAAGCATGAGAGTTTGGGTCTCTTGCCAACGGTTACCCCAGTAACGAATGACGGAACCAGCCACATCCATTCGTTCCAAAGCCCTTGTTCCTAATCAATTCATTACGCTCTCCAATTTGCCCTTGGATTTAAAACACCTAGGTCAATGTTTGACACACGAACAAATGGGTGGATTGATGCATGAGTGAATGAATGGATGGATGGATGGATGGGTGGATGGGTGAACGAATGGGTAGCTGATGAATGAATGAATGGGTGGATGGATGAATGATGAATGGGTGGACGGGTGATGAATGAATGGGTGGATGGGAGAACGAATGAATGAATGAATGGCTCTGTCATTCTCCCTTCACTTAGTCTTTCCACTTTAACCTTCCATCCAGAGACACATCTCTTCTCTCCTTCCTGCAGCCTGGTCCTATCCCATCAGCCTCCATCTTCACCACTCACCCACCATCCATCTCTCCTCCTGGCTTCTCCTCTGAAGCAAGGCCCCAAATATTTCTCTGGCGCTGGAGGAAACTCATTCTTCCTGGTTTAATTTGCACCGTCTGTCCTTAATTGCTTTGCCCTGTTGTAAGAAGAGACCTCCCATGGCGACAACCCTGAGGATGGGCTGGGGGGACTGGAGGACTGGGGAGGAAGTGGGGGCAAGCTGTTGAGTGGAGAGTGGATTAGTCAGAGGCCAATGGGGCAACGGAAGTCGGGGTTCTCCAAGCAGGAGGCTCCAGGCCCACCCTTGGTTGTGACGTTTACAACTGAATTTGGGCAGGACCATGTGTCTGGGGGCCGCATCGGCCTCCCTCGCCTCTACCCTGAGTGTTTGGTCCTGCAGCTCATTAGGCAGTGACACTTAACACATCATCAAACTGCTTTACAGGCAAAGCCCACACAGCTGCTGGTCCCTGGAGCCCCCAGGTAGTGGGGGACGATGACCTCCCAACGACTGGAGCCGGGATGCAGTGGACACACAAGGTGATCAAAGCTCTCATGGGAAAACCAGAGCAAGAACTGGGTTAGGGTGCCAGGACCCCTGACCTTCCACCCTCGGGACCGATTAAAAACTAAGGTGTGTAGAGAACATGGGGTCCGGGCCTCGCGTCATGGGACAAACACGGCACCTGATGTCATGTGAACAAGGCTCAAATCCTGGATGTGTCACTTCCCGGCAGCTGTTGAACATTGGCAAGGTTCTTAACTTCTCTGACCCTCCGTTTCCTCCATGAGGCTAATAAGGTCTACCCCAGGGGGTTGTTGCTAGAAATATTGGGATAAGGCATACAAAGTGCTTAACAGAGGGCAGGCAATGAACAGTGCTTATTTGAACATCCAATCCTGTTTCCCCACTCTCTGAAGAGCGGAGTTCAATGGATCAGGCTGACAGTTCTTAGTTTCCTCCACCCAAGTCGTCTTCCAATATTACCAAATCACACTAACAAACGCAATAAAGGTAAGAGTAGTCCTGAGCTGGCAAGTATCCGCTATGAAGCAAGGGCTTTACATATGAATATCATTTTATTGTGGTTTCACAACACTGGGAGATATTTACGATAATTATTTCCATTTTATAGATGTGGAGACTGAAGCTCAGAGGGACAAGTGATTTGTCTCATGTGTCCTGGCGACAAGTCTTAGCAGGGCTGGGAGGAACAGCCACAGGGGAGATTCTCTGGTGCATTCAGGGGGCTCCTGGTCCACGACTCCTGCCCTGAGCTCTCAGAGAGGTCCATCTGAAGAGTCTCTGATTTCCAGCCATTTTTCTGGAGTCTCAAATACTTCCTGAATCTCCTTGAAATAGTCCTGGCCAAGAAGAGGCTGCTTTCACGGCCGACGTGTAGTACTGAGGCAGGGTTAACACCTCATTAGGTCACGGTCCCGTTTCGCACTTCATGGATATTCAGTAACACAAGCAACAACAAACATGAATTCCTGGGCCCTGCTTTCTGTGGGGGTGGAGAGCACAAGACAAGGGCTCCCTGGATGCGGGCACGGGATAAAAGCCGGTACCTGGTTGTCATGACGCGTGGAGAAGATGCTCCAGCAATTGGGATCTGTGGTCCCATCCTCCTCCCCACCTCTGAGCCTCTTTAAAGGGTGTGGGTTTGTTTAGGGCTTAGAGCTTTGGGAATAAGCAATTCCCTTGGCCTGCCTAAAAAAAAAAAAAAAAAAAAAAAAAAATGCTAGAAGGTATACAGTGGTCTTAGAAGAAAATAAAAAGTAAAGCTGGACGCACTGCTTTGAATAGTATCCCCCCAAATTCACGCCCACCAGAATCTCATAAAGTGAACTTTTGGAAATAGTCTCTGCAGGTGTAATCATGTTAAGATGAGATCATACTGGATTAGGGTGAGCCCTAAGCCAATGACTGGTGTCTTTATAAGAAGAGGGAAATATGGACAGAGACGCATACAGAAGTCCACGTGATGATGGAGGCAGAGGGTGGAGGGATGCATCTACAAGCAAGGAACGCCACGGATTGTCAGAAACCACCAGAAGCTGAGTGAGGCATGGAAAAGTTTCTTCCTCAGACTTGTGGTTGCCAGGGGGGAGGGGGGTGGGGGAGGGATGGATTGGGAGTTTGGGATTAGCAAATGCAAACTCATATATAGAATGGATGAACAACGTGGTCCTGCTGTGTAACACAGAGAACTGTAGTCAATATCCTGTGATAAGCCATAATGGGAAAGAATCTGAAAAAGAATGTATGTGTATGTATAACTGAATCACTTTGTTGTACAGCAGAAATGAACACAACATTGTAAATCAACTAGACTTCAACAAAATAAATTTTAAAAAAGAAATAAAGAAAAAGAAAAGGTTCTTCCTCACAGCCTGCCAACACCTCGACTCCGGTCTTCCAGCTTCCAGAATCGTGAGACAATAAATTTCAGTATTTTAAACCATTCAGTTTGTGGTGCTTTGTTACAGCAGCTACAGGAAATTAATATACTGGTAACACAGATCAGGAATGGAAGGGGTGTTAATCGTTGGCCTGATGGAGAAGGTAACATTTAACAAAGACATGATGGAGGTGAGGAGACCATGCTGGTCTTGGGAAGAACATTCCATGCGGAATGGCTATGAAAGGGGCTGGAGAGGGACCCGGGAGGCCAGTGTGGCTGGAATGATTTGCGAGAGGGAGTGAGCAAAAAGGAATGAGGTCAGAAATGACACGGGAGCCATACCTTGTAGGTCTTGCAGGCCACCATAAAGACTTTAGCTTTCACTCAAAGTGACATGGAGTGACACAGTATGATATTCCAGAGGGTGACATGATGTGACTACACTCCAAGCCAGGTGGACCATGATTAAGCTAAAGGTAAACATGACAAGCTTATCCTTCACTTTCACAATCTTCCTTGCAGCTAGCATAAGCTCAAAAATGACCAAGTGCAGACCAATACAGTATAAGCATAAGTCTACTGAAGGAGGTGGTAGTGTCTAGGAAAATGTTTGCTTTTCTAATCATAAGGGATTGACACAGCTAACACAGCCCTTCTTCCACCCCTCTTCTTTTCCTTCAACTTGGGCATATGTCTGGTGCTTCAGCAGCCATTTTGAAACATGAGACAACAAGCCTTGGGATAAAAAAATCAACCCATATGGTGGGAATGTAAACTGGTGCAGCCACTATGGAAAACAGTATGGAGGTTCCTCAAAAATGAGAAATAGAACTATACTATGAGCCAGCAATTCTGCTCCTGGATAAATATCAGAGGAAAAAAAAAACAAAACCACAGTAATTAGAAAAGATATATTCACCCCAGTGTTCATAGCAGCATTATTTAGAATTGCCAAGATATGGAAGCAACCTAAGTGACCATCAGTAGATGAATGGATAAAGATGTGGTGTACATATGTGGTGTGTGTGTGTGTGTGTGTGTGTGTGTGTGTGTGTGTGCGCGCGCGCGCACAATGGAATATTACTCAGCCATTAAAAAAGGATGAAATTTTGCCATTTGCGGCAACAGGGATGGACTTGGAGGGCCTTATGCTAAGTGGAGTAAGTCTGACAGAGAAAGACAAATACTGTATGATATCACTTGTATGTGAAATCTAAAAAATACAGAAAACTAGAGAATATAACATAAGAGAAGAAGAGTCACAGGTATAAAGAATAAACTAGCGGTTACCAGTGTGGGGAGGGAAGTGGGGAGGGGCAATATAGGGGTAGGGGAGTAAGAGGTACAAACTATTAGGTATAAAATAAGCTACAAGGATATATTGTACAACATGGGGAACACAGCCAATATGTTATAATTTTACAATAACTATAAATGGCGTATAACCTTTAAAAATTGTGAATCACTATATTGTACACCTGTGATTTATATAATATTGTACAGCAACTATATTTCAATTTTTAAAAAATCAACCCATAGGGCAAAGGAAGATAAACAGAACCTTACCTACAAAGGCATCACCAAGTAGTTGAGCCAAGATAAACTACCACCTACCCTCTCATTTCTTGTGATGTAAGGAAAATATGGGTTTAAGCCATATATTAGGTTCCCTTTTACTTGCAGCTGAACACTTTCCTAATGGATATAGTAGAAAATCAGACCTCAGAGAGTCAATAACCAGAAGGTCATTTAGAAGCCAAGGCCAGGACCCCCCTGGTGGTGCAGTGGTTAAGAATCCATCCGCCTGCCAATGCAGGGGACACGGGTTCGAGCCTTGGTCCGGGAAGATCCCACATGCTGCGGCGCAACTAAGCCCGTGCGCCACAACTACTGAAGCCCTCACACCTAGAGCCCATGCTCCGCAACTAGAGAAACCACTGCAATGAGAAGCCCGCACACCACAATGAAGAGTAGCCCCCGCTCGCCACAATCAGAGAAAGCCCGCACTCAGCAACAAAGACCCAACGCAGCCAAAAGAAAGAAAGAAAGAAGGAATCCAAGGCCATTCTTACTTGGGTCAATCTTTACTCCAACGCTGGAATTTTGTGGGAAGATAAAGTTGAACAGTTTATGAGAAAAGGCTCTAATAACTGGAAATTATGAAGCAGATACAATGAATTGCCATGAATTATCACTCAAACTTGAAAAAGAGCCAAGTAAGATATGAGGAAGCTGTATGTACGAGGAGGAATAATCATTAGTTCCCTTCTCTGATAAATGTGACAAAGCCCTGTGATAAACAGTCAATAGGAAAAGAAAATTATGCACTGAGATTTGACTGTCCCTTTGGGTACCTGCTGGAAAAGGCAAGATGCCTATTTTGTGTCTTCTCAAATACTGGGCTACCTAAAACTGAAATGATTTCCATTTCAGGGCGTCAGTAATTTTTTCTTAACAGGTTTGGCTTTTGGACTCCCAGGTTAGCGTGATGAAATCTATGGACCCAACACCTCAAGTCAATTCACAGAGACACATGCGTAACATTTTACGTGATTTCAAAGGGTTTGTGAGCTTCTGAAACACAAAGCCTATATCCACCAGATCAAACCTCTGGCAGGATGTCCTGAGGTCAAAGACAGCAAAGTGGGCAATGGGTAATGGTCTGGAAAACAAGATGGTAAGTTCAGTTTGGGACCTGATGAGTTGAAAGTGCAGTGCTACCGTATTGCATGTCACCAGGACAACATCCAAGTACAGATTGCTAGCTTGGAAGGGAGTTTGGGCCTTAAAATTCAGAATCCTTTACTTCTTCCTGTGTTTCTCTCTTCTTTTTGTCTTTCAAAGATTTCTTGCATGCCCAATAAATGCCAGCCTCTGTGCTAGATGCCAAGGATATCAAAAAGAATAAGAACATATGTGTCCTCAATAGGTGGGAAGGATGCGGAAACCCTGTGATGTAACGTGTTAGATAATACATCAGAGGACAGTTGACCAGAGACAATGAGTCTAGTGATGTGAGTGTGCGTTTAGACACTGATTTAGTGACGAATATGTGTAGCACAAAACAGTGAAAATAAATTAATGCTGCAAAGGAGAAGTGAGGATGACATTAGTCTTCCTATTTCCAGAAACAGCCCTCCCCTATTTTCAGTCTGTGTGATTCTGGTTAATCTAAGCCCACTGTTTGAATCAAGAGGGAATATGTAACCCAAGGCTGGCCAATCAGACCATCATGTTCTTCCAAGACCAGTGATTGGTCCAGGAATGGTCATGTGACTCCAGTCAGCTCAATCGGAGCAGGTGAGAAGGAATTCTGGCACTTCTGTTTGAGCCTTTGGCAAAACAAACTCTGTTCTCTTTGAATGAAAGTGAGAGAATGTGGGACTGGTGCTACTGGGGGAATCTCGTGTTCATGAGGAGATATGATGTCTGAGAACGGAGAAAACCAAAGGAAGGGAAAGTGAATGATGGATGACTCTCTGTGAGACCTGGAATAAAGCCAAGACAGAAACCACAGCTAGCTCCTGTTTTAGTTATATGAACATATGAATGTGTATATATATATGTGTGTGTGTGTGTGTGTGTGTGTGTGTGTGTGTGTGTGTGTGTGTGTGTGTGTCTATACATGTATATATAAATATATAAACATACACATGAACATATTTACGTAGATATATATATATATATATATATATATATAAGTATATGTGTAGGTATATGCATACAAACACAATTTTAATTGGATTTTTCTGTCACTTGTTATCCCAACAGTCCTGATGTAGTAGCTTCACAAGGTCAAT
Organism: Lipotes vexillifer; assembly: GCF_000442215.2. NCBI lineage: Eukaryota > Metazoa > Chordata > Mammalia > Artiodactyla > Lipotidae > Lipotes > Lipotes vexillifer. Next base: position 348,998 of record NW_006791208.1, on the reverse strand, counting down.
TTGGAAAGCCATCTACTCAGCAGTGGATGCTTAGCAAGGGAATGGAGTAGGATTACTCAGGAAGAACATATATAGAAAGAAGGACTGAACTGGTCCAAGGATAACACTTGGAATCATGCTTTGCCTTGAAAATAAAGTGCCTTGAAAATCACGTGCCTTGAAAATCAAGAGGATTCCTTGATGAAACAGAATGGGGGCCACTTACAACCAAATGATTTTTGAAGTTGAAGACAGGGTTACAGCGTTCTTGTGCAAGTGAAGACTCGGGGGCGCAGGTAGATTAAATTACTTGTTAAACATTTTACAATTAACTAACCAAGCTGAGCCAACATGAATACATTCTAGGACTGCTGGTGAAATTGTTTGAGGGGGAAAATTGGGGGGTTTTTTTCCACTGGGGCTTCTGAAATGGATAAAAGCATATAGCTACTGGCAGGCAATGTACCGTCATGTGAGCAATCCCGCCTAAGAATGGAGCTGATGTTGAGAAAAGAAAAACCAATAATGAAATGTTACAGACCAAGTCCTGATAACGCCCCGTTACCCCCTGGATCTACCAATGCCTGAAGCTAGTCCAAGCTTGAACTTCTCGATCAGCGAAGTCAATTAGTACTCACCCCGCCTTGGCCGATGCTATGGATGGTATATCCACAGCTCCTTGGCAGTTACCTTTACATGCTGACAGTTCTTTACAGAAAACAGCTGCAACCCTCTGCCTGAAGGGTCCCTCCACCTGTCCCTGGCCACAGGAGTACCCACGGCATCATACAGGAGAAGCCAGTAATGCCAGAGAATAAAAACCCCAGCAGCAGCCCTCAACCAATGACTGTGGGGATTGAATGAATAACCTCCCCAGCTCCCTTGCCTCTCAATTTGAAAAGATGTTCTATAATATCATCCAGAGTTTGGATCCAATAAGTTAAGCTCTATCTGTCCACACTGCAACTAGCTTGATAATGAACACTCTTCATCATCTCCCTTCTCTTCCCTCATTTTTCCACTATCTAACCATAGTTTCCTGGGATCATCTCCCAAATAAGCTATTTGTACACATCTCTTCATCTCAAGATCTGCTTCCAAATAAGACCACTATACTCTGGACCAGGTCTAAAATAAGACCCATACTCCATTTTTTTCTCAGTCTTAGGCCACTGTGAACTCTGCTTCTTTTAACTCACACCCAACAGAGCCCTGGTTAATACACCAAGGTAGGAGAAAAATACCCCAACCACTTGAAGTCGCTGGTACCACGTTCCACGGATAAGGACGTCAACATCCTTTCATAAACAGAAACTTCTCCATCCCTGGGAGAATCAGAGGAGGAGCCCCTGATCCACAGACCTCAGTTAGCAGAGATGCCACTCTCTTCCTTCTGAAGAGCCGCTGGAGTGCTACAGAGAAAGGGGCGGTGCCTGGGTCTCGCCAATGAGTGTTTCCCGAGCCTATAGAGAGCAGAAACCTTGGATCTTGTGAAAGGTCCCATTTTCTTTTCTCATAAATGTTGCAGGCTCCCTGCTCCATATATTGCTGTTAATAAATTATACCCCATCCCCCTTTTAAGGCCCTTTTGTTATAACTCTGGCTCCCAGTTCCATTAACTCTCCATTACTGGAACACTTCTTGATGACATATTTTTTTGCAAGCTGAGAGCATGGCTCCTGACACCCTCAGCCAGGCAGGAGGCAGAGACCAAAATGGCCCATTAAGTTCCTGTAGCCAAGGCACAATTTTTTTTTTTTTTTTTCCCAGAGTCTATTTTCTGCTGCTTTTAAAGTAATGGACTCAAATGTTCCCCTTCTCCAGCAAATTCCCCAACAGCGTGCCAAGGACAGAGCCCAAGACGGAGAGGTTAGAGTGGACTGAAATGCAACTGTTTCTTCACATCCTTCCTTTCCACCACCCACCGCTCCCCCACCACAGTGGAAGGCTTAATCCTCCTCAAAGTGAGGCCACACTCTTGGGTCATTGACTGAAATGTGCAACCCAGGCCATTATGAGTCATGCTTTGAAGCTCCAAGGGTTTGTCTCAAATGTCTGATTACAAGATGTTGAGTAGGAGAATGTAGGCATTGGAAGGTCGGGAAAGCTAATTCCTCCAGGGTCTTCCAAAGCCCAGGCTGTCCAGTGCTATGCTTCCAAGATACCATCTTCTATTTTTTGCTTCTGATGGTTTACTTGGGGAATGCAAGCCAAACCACAGGGAACAAAGCAATTTGCAAAATGTAGAAAGAAAGACGCATGCATTTAATCTTTCCATCAACCCCAGGAAGTAAGTTTTAATATTATACCCATTTTTCAGAAGGAGAAATCAAGTCACGGAGAGGAGAAGTGACTTGTCCAAGACCCCACAGATATTAAGTGTTAGAGTCTGGTGGGGGCTTTGAGCAGTCTTCTCAAGATCAGGTGCTTATAAACATATCACTCTGTTGTTTCTTAAATTTCCACTTAAGCTGAAACTGAAACACACATGTACCACACTCGTCATGCATTTTCACAAATATCATTCACCCACAACCTCATTGCCAACACATGATATCAGATGCCTCTGCCTTTAGCCCAGCTGTAATGCTCTCAACTGCAATAGCATAAAAATAAGTCCTTGTATTTGGGCAATACCTTGCCATTTACAAAGCACTTTCATATACATTAACTCATCAGCACTGAATTCGCTGACAGGGCCAAGACGAGAAATGGACAAGGGAAGTGTAATACATCATTGACCAAAATAATAATTTGGCCCTTTAGATAGAGGTTTCCATCCAAGGATAAATTACATCTTTTAGCCACACACAGGCAAGATCAATAGTCATATAATCTTCATCCTGGAAAGGATCGTAGAGATGACTACCTTAGTCCGCTTGGGCTGCCATAACAAAATACCATAGATATGGGTGCCTTAAACAACAGAAATGTATTTCTTACCAGTCTGGAGGCTGGAGGGCTGAGACCAGGATAGCAGCTTGCTTGGGTTCTGATGAGACTTTTCTTCCTGGCTTGTCCACAGCTACCTTCTCGCTATGCCCTACCACGGCAGAGAGACAGAGAAAAAGAGAGGGCTCCAAACTCTTCCTCTGCTTACAAGGACACTAATCCCGTCATGGAGACCCCACCCTTATGACCTCCTCTAAACCTTATTACCCTCCAAAGGGCCCATCTCCAAATACCATGACATTGGGGGTTAGGACTTCAGCATATCTTTTATTTGGGGGAAGGGAGGATACAATTCACCCCATAACATACTTAACCCGTATTCAACCCATAATTCAACAGAGATATGCAGTCAGTTTCCCAGTTCCAAAGAATCAGGGGTTTACAAAAGAATAGATACGTGTATATGTATAACTGAATCACTTTGCTGTACACCTGAAACTAACACAACATTGTTAATCAACTACACGCCAATATAAAATAAAAAATTTTATAATAAAAAAAAAAAGAAACGGGGGGAAACCATACAACTGATTGGACTGGCCACTCTGTAATCAACTGATTAACAAGTCATTGGATTCCTGCTTGCCCTACTTGACTGATCATTAAAGTCGATGGTCATAACTGTACTACCAACAGTCCCCTCTTCCCAACCCTCCCCCAGCCCCCAGACACACACACATGCCATTTTCTCCAAGCTTTCTTGGGAGATGGATCGGACGAGCTAAAGTGACAGATGGAATCGTCAGGGCTCAGCTATTTGGATGGTCAGAAGTATAGCTCATTTGGATATTTCTCTGTGCTGTTCACCAAACTTCAAGACAGGCCACATTTACACACAGTCCAAACTGACACGTCTTTGTCTAGCTATTGTGGGACGATTTTTGTTTTTTTTTGGTCAAATTAGTGGTTGCTTTTGGTGCCTTTGATCAGCTCGCTTCTGATCTCAATATTGCCCAAGCAACTGACCGGTTTGGTTCATTTACACAAACACCCAGTTAAAAATAAGTCAACCGCACCATCTGTGTGGTATTGTGCAGGCAAAAGAAAATAACAAAACGCTGAATTTTACATGTGGCTCCTTTTTTCTCTCCCCCTTTCCTCTCTCAACCAGCTGTGTAGACACAACCGCAGAAGAATTGCCATCCTGGGCGGGGGGAAAAAAGGAGAAACACATACCCACCAATTCCATCCAGGCATTCGTGTGATCTTGCAGTTTGCCCCCAGTAAGCAAAAGCCCGACACCTTAATGGTTCACAACACAGTTCATACCAATGAGAATGTGCCGTGAGCCAGGCTGTTGTATCAGCCTGGGTCGGGGGGACAGCGGGAGGAGGTGGGGGATTAAATCAGATTGAAATCAGTTTCCCTCCCAGGCTGGGCCCAGCTTCTGAATTCTAGGATTCCTCAAACCTCAAAAATGGAATCGCTCTTCTCTCAAGTCCCAGGGTGGCTGGATTCCAAGCCCCTTGCAGCCAAATCCTAAAACGTGGCTTTACTTTGGAGAATTCAAATGTGGCTTTGCTTTTAAGAATTCAGCCCCGGCATGACGGGGATCTGGTGAATCACTTGGAAAACTGAAAATTGAAAGTTCTAAGGGGACCGTGCATGGCAAACTGGCCTAAGCGGCTGGCCCGTTTGTTCTGAGGGTGTCTGCCTGGTCTTCCAGATGCCTCACTTTAGGGAAACAGGCATGGCCCATTTGGGGGAGCGCTCAGAGGTCCTTTTTACTCCTTCCCTTTCCCCGCCCCAACCTGGAGATGAGGCCACAGCTGGTTATGTACTTAACTTTACTTGGGAATTTTTTTTTTTCCTGAGGCCCCATGCCTTGTTCGGCCCAACAAGGTGTGCTAAATGTCCCCATATCTCCCTGCACACGTGCCATGTACCCACTGTGATAGTCCAGAACACCCAGGACATTAGAAGACTGGCTGAGAAATGAGGGGCACAAAGGTTTACTAAAAATAAAATTGAATTAAAAATTCCGACAATGACTTTGAAAAACAGCTGCGGGCTTCCTGATCAAAATGTAGCCTTCTGGGGTTATTTCCAGGCCAGGCGGCCTGCCAAAGGCTGTGATGAATTCTAGGCTCCATATGGTGTGTCCCATATAACAGAGATCTGGCACCAATGAATCCCAAAGTCTAACCTGCAGTTCCAAGGCCCGCCCTCCTAGAGATGTGAGTTTGTAAGCATTGAATTCCAAGACCATCTTAGACCAGGGTTCTTTCCTCTGTTTTGAAGGAAGATTCACATGCAGACCAGACACTTCTACTGTGGCCTGGTGAAAGGCCTTGGGCTTCGGAGCCACAAGTTGCCGAGTTCAAATTCTCATTCTTTCGCTAACTGGCAGAGTATATTCAAATAAGAAATGTAACTTCTCTGAACATCAGTTTCTGCATGTGCAAAAGGAAAATGATTGAGCCTAATCCGTAGGGTTCCATGAGGTTACGGAAAATCTAATTAAAGTGGGCTGGTATTATAGCTGATACATGTGCGATGCTCAAAATCTAGTACCTATCCTTATTATTATACTCTCTCCATTTTTTCCCCAGCGGGACATGAAGCCAATTGCCAGTACCTAGTGTCTCATGCTGGGCACTGAGGTCTCTAGAAGTCAAAGGCAGCAACTGGGAAATCAAGTTTGCATTCTAGAAACATGCCTTAAGCGTCCCTTTGTGTTAAGCCCCATTCAAGGCCCTGGGGCTGCAGAGATGAGTCAGACACAGAGACAGTCCTTAAAGAAAGAGAAAGAGGGAGACGAGTGTAACAAGGAAAATATCTATGTGTGGCTGTGTATTACTGTCTGTTGACACACTTTTCTTCTCTCTCTCTAATTAATTCTGCCACACCCCTTCTGCCATTAAGTCAAAGTCATAGAGAAATTGCACCAGAGGACGGGCAGGTGGCCACTACCTAGAATAAAGAATTCAACAGAGTAAGAGTAAAGGAGAATAGGGCATAAAGGGACCTCTCATTAGACAATAAGGGAAA
>NW_006791208.1:335319-342613 GCF_000442215.2 Lipotes vexillifer | reverse complement strand
GGGAAAGAGAAGGTTTGTTCAGTGCTGAGTGGTCAAGAGTACAGGAGTCTTTGGTCAACCCTCAGCAGCGCTCCACACCCTGAAGGAATCAGGGGAGGTAGAAACATCCAGATGGGTTTGGGGGAATCTAACCACATCTGGGATTGCGGCCCCAGTTCACTGCAATACAGATGGAAAGTCACTCAAATCCTGCCCATGCTGGTGGCCTTTGGTTCCGCAGAGTCTGAGCATAGCATCTAAGGAATCTGGAATTCCCCATGCGTTCCAGTGGGAAGTGGTAAGAGTCTGGAAAACCAAAAAGAGCCTGAGATCAGAATTGGGTAATGACAAGGGTCAAGGACTGCATGGCAGCGTGGCACCCGTGGGACAGGCAAGGCCAGCCACCCTACAGCAGAACAGAGCAAAGGGCCAATGGAAGCTGGTCATCCTGTCACTACACCCAGAAGCTGTATTGGAAATGAGGCAGAGAGGCAGGGCCATCTTAAGAAGGAAGGCACAGCCCTTACCAGCAGTTTGAATTCTGAATTGGCCGAATATTTACTGAAGAAATCGCGACCTCTAATTGGCAAATTTATTTATTTTTCCTGCCACTAACGGAAATGGGGACTCAAGGGCAAAATGAAATTACTTCTAGAAAATGAAGAAAGCTGAATTTATTTATTAAGTTCATCTGGGCACATCTGAACCGCAGCATGTGTAACTGAACCCTCCTACATGAGTCCATTACAATACACGGTGATCAATGTGATAGATGCCGCCATATGAGTAAACAGAGGGGTTAGGTGGGAGGAACTTTTAACCCAGATGAGCTATAGACCTGGAGTAGAAAGAGACCTGAAGTAGAAAGAGACCTGAGTAGAAAGAGACCTGAATTCGGTCCTGAAGCATCCCTAGGAATGGGAAGAAGGGGCGGTCGAAGAGTTGCAGAGAATTCAAGGCAAAGAAAACAGTGTGGACAAAGGTGGAAACAGAAATACGTGCAAGGGAGACCAGTTGTCCCATCTGAAATCAGTGGAATGCAAAGCGCAATTCTTTCAACACTAACTGATCACCTACAGTGCGCCAGGAACATAGGAGGAGGATCCTGATCATTCGAGCGTATGACAAGAATGGGAGAGTCTTGGCTAGGGTCTCAGGAGACCCCATGACCCTTGAAAAACAGAACGGGAAAGTTGTGCTACCCCAAAACACCTCAAACTCCAGGAGTGAGGCAGAAATGCATGCTGGAACATCAAATATTTCCATGTAAAATGTCTGCGTATGCCTCGATGCAGATAGTAGTGGAGTGGGCTGATTAGACTGAACAATAATCCCCTCTCTCGGAGCTGTCCCCGCCGACTCCTGGGCTGACTCAGACCACCTGTTAAAACTAGGGCATTGGCTCCTTTCTCTCCGACACCATCATCTTCCCTGGATGGTACCCCCTTGCCCACCAAGCCCTGCCTGCCCTAAGGAAACACATTCAAACCAGCCCCGTGCAGGCACAACTCATGGAGAGCAACCTGGGAGCTGAACCTCACATTATCTCCCATGAACCCCCTTTTTGCACCCCGCCCTCTCCTGGCCCAGATACCCCTTCAAGGCACCGTTTATGCGACTAGACCTGGGCATGGAAGGAGAGGCAGCATCGCCTATTGGGAAGCAATGGAACATTATGACTTGGCCACTTTGATACAGTATTTCAACTCAAGAATTCATATATGACTGAGAAATAATAGAAAAATTATCTCTCTAAGATTACTTTCATAAGCAAGAAAATACCTTTAATTCATCTCTGAGCCTATTCTCCCAATTGCCTACTCTCCCCATACCAGTCCAGGAATAGGGGTCGGGATGCGGTGACATTCAGGCATGAAATTAAAAGTGAAGGGTTATAGGATGTGACAGATCTGAGAATTCATCATAGAAATGTGTCTTTCTAGCTGTGTGACTTTGGGCAGGTCACCTAATCCCTCTATAAAATGAAGACTGGAATACCTAATTCGTAAGGTCATTATGAAGAATAAACACATGGTAGCTTAGCACCAAGCTCGACACTTAGCTAGCGGGAACTATTATTACCAATTGTGCTGGTTCCTTAAAATAGCCACACACATTTTGACCCCTGCTCCCATCAAGAGGTTGGGTCTGTGCCCTCCTCCCTCGAATCTGGGTGAATTTGTGAATTCTCTGACTGAAAGAGTATGCCAGAAGTGCTGCTGTCTGATTTCCAAGGCTAGGTCATAAAAGTCCATGCAGCTTCTGCCTTGTTTGCTAAAACACTGGAATTCTGGGCCATGAAAAGAGTATGACTACTCTGAGGCTGCCATGCTATGAGGAAGCCCAAGCCACAGGGAGAGTCCATGTGTAAATGTTCTGATGGAAAGCCCCAACCAAGCCCAGGCATCAGTCTTATGAGTGAAGGAGACTCCAGATGCTTCCAGCCCTCAGCCTTTAAGAATCTTCCCAGCTGAAACCTGGTCATCACAGAGCAGTGCCAAAACTACCCTACTGTGCTCTATCCATTTCCTGATCCACGGAATCCATGGGCGTAATAAAATGGTTCTTTTGGGGGGACACTAAGTTCAGGGTGGTTTATTACAGGGAATACCAACCATCATTGTCATTATCATCATGGCTTTTTGTTCTGGGCACCATTTGGTAGAGACGCGCATTTGGTGCATTCTTGCATACCAAGTGGTCGCACCCAATACTGTATCAAATCTGGAAATAAGTACTTTCAAGCAAATGTCAAATATTTCTTCGCCCATACTCACATTTGCAGAGCCCGCAAGCAACAGATAAAATGGTACGCATTGGCGTTGCAGCTGCCAACAAGTTCTTGCAGGATTTTTTTTTAAATAAACTGTTAGTCTAATAACTGATTTTATAGTTATCTGTGGCATATAATTATGACCCATATATGTGTCAGCAGCTTATTGCTTGAACTTACTTCTCCATTAACAAGAATGCTGTGGATTTTATATGAGTTATAATAGGGATGAATGGCTACTTCTAAGGACTTTTTATCTGCAAAAGGACATTTTAGACCCAATTTTGTTTGCATGTCAAGGAGCAACAATATCGAGCCATGTAGGTGACATAAGGGTATTATCTTTCCTCCCCCCTCTCAGGTTCTAGTACAGTCCTAGTACATAGCAGGTAGAGAAGACTGTGGTAGTCACCAAGATGTGATGCTCAGGCTTCCCTTCAGGAAAGAATTTACCACTCAGCTGCAAGAGGTGCAGTTAGCAGACAGCTTCCAGCTGCAGTGCCTTTGGGATCCAGCTAACCTTCCAAGTCAAAGCCACATCCTTCCTGGGAGGCCCCCATCCGAACACTGAGCAGGGCCTGGCCATTTCTGCCCAGCACAGGACTACTTTAACGGACGATCTTTGCTCTGGACCTCCCCATCCAGTGAGCTGAGACTTTCTCTGATCTTCCCTGTGGTCTGAAGCTCCTCCTACCTAATCCTGCTTCTTTCCATCTTCATCTTTCACAGGTATTACCCTCCAATAAATTTCTTGGATTTCTCCCCACATCTCAGCATCTGCTTTCCATAAGACCCCACTGACACAAGCGGGGTGCTCATCAAATTGATTACATAGGATAAATATCTATTGGGGGAGATAAAGCTTTGGTCGAGAGAAGAATCCAATGACTTTGCTTTGTCCAGATCTGGGGTATATACTGCTGGTGGAGAGAGTTACATGTCACATGTCTCGTAAAATAACCATCTGTGCTAGGTTTGGGGTGTTGACACAGTTACCGGGCTGCCACTCAGCATCTATTCACATCTATAAAATGATGTTGCAAGAGAAGACTCCTGGGAAACGAGGGAGGAAGACTGTGACTGTCACTGTTGGTGGCCTAGCCAGCATCCGTTTTCCCCACCCTTCTCCCTAACAGGCTCTCAATTTGGTCCATGTGTCCATCCCTCCCCCACACAGGTCGTGTTCCTCAAGGGATGTCAACACCAAACCCAGCTCCGAGGCTCAGCTCTAAGAGTAACTTGGTTCTGCTCTGAGTGATGGCTCCAGGAATGGTCATTTGAACCATTCTGGACAATAAGATGCAAGGAGAGCTTTACTGAGGGCAGGGGCTGGGGGTTCTATGAAAGTTCTTATGTGCACAGAAAGAAAGCAAACCTTTCCCCTCTCCCAAAAGAACTCAACCCTCCACATAAGCCCCCACCATAAGAAGCCAGAATAAATGAAGAGGGGAAGGAAGAGAAGGGGCGGGGGGAGAAGGAGGAAAGAGAGAGAGGAGGGGTGCTGACATGGTTCTGAGCCAGGCAACAAATCAGAGTCAACCTGGAGGGCTGAACTCCCATTGCACCAAAAGTGTCCTGTATTCCTCTGGGACTGGCGCTTGTTTACGGAATGCCCCCATGCTCCTATTCCTTTTTTTTCTCTGAGAGTAGTCATGCTGACCTCTCTGCTGGAGCAGCTCTGGGAACACTGTCCACTTCTTGAGGGCTGGGAGGGTCTCGGTATCCGTATCCACTGCTGAAGTTTTGGAGTAGGTCTTCAGCAATCAGTTGGTAAATGAATGAACGAATGAATGAATGAATGAGTGAATGAGGATGTAAGGCTTCTTGCCAGCCATGAAACAGTCTTTAGCTGTTCAACAACAGTATAGCAATTAGGGATCTTTGGAAGGCCTGCTTCTTGCAAAATCCACGTCTTAGCCACAAGGAAGGAGGCCTGGGAGTTATTAGAGAGCGACTTGTTTGTTTGTTTTGCGAATGAAAATCACAGTGTAGGAAGCTCTCTGCAGCCAGCTGTAGGGTTCAGTGTTAATCCCTTCAGAGTCATGGGAGCCAGCATCTGCTCTTCAGAATTACATCATGGAGGAGATGCACCCCGAGCCCTGGGAGAATGGATAGACTGAAGTTTACAGAGACCTGGCTCTGCCTCTAAGTAGTTCTGGGATTTTCAGAAAAAAATCCCTTAATTTCTGTGCATGTTAGTTTCTCTGCCTAGAAATCAGAGGATCAGGCCCCTTATGCTCCAATCACCTCTCATTCTCCCCACTCCAACACCAAAATCAATTTGTGTCTGGGGTGGAATATCTTCTGGCTCAGAGTGAGGGTGAGGGTGACACCTGTTTATGGCACCTGTCCCACACTAAGAGGCTTTCCCTCTACATCTAATAGTAATCATAATGTTGATGTTAACGTAATAACTATTCACTGAACGTGTACTGTGTGTCAGGCACTGTTTCAAAACTTGACCTGGATTCTGTTTTAATCCTCACTATAACTCTATGAAGTAGGTGCTCATATTCTTCCCATTTTACTGATGAGAAAACTGAGGTACAGAGAAGTTCAATAACTTACCCAAGGCTTCCCAACCCATAAGCGGTGGAGCTGTGATTCGAACCTAGGAGTGTGGTGCAGTATGCCTTAGCCTCTACCCCTTAGGTTCCCGGTGAGCTGTTCTCTCAGGATTGCCTGAGTCTGTTCAGAAGTGCCTCAGTCTTTCAGGAAGTGGGAGAGACAGTGGAAAGGCTCAGTCTGAGAAGGCATAGCAACCAAACCCCAGCTCTTGTCCTAACCATCCCCATGACTTTTGAGTCCTTCCACTCTTTAGTCTTGGATCCCAGTTTCCCCACCTGTGAGTTGGGGAAATCGCCCATGGGGATATCCAGGCACGTTCCAACTGTGCTTAGTGCATGGAGAACTCTTTAAGCTTGGAAAAGAACTTCAGAGAGTATGCAAACTCCAAGAAATTGTATGAAAAGTGTGGCACGTGGTCATTTAGTTCACAGGGTAAGTGGTTCATAGTTCCCATCGGTTTCTTGAAAGGGACCCTCCAGGGATCTAGAATACAACAGTGCCATCCATGAACACAGTCAAGAGCAAATGAATCTGAGGCAGGCCACACCTGTGGTCCTGGTGTCAGGGTCTTTGATGGTGTCCAACATCTGGTTGTTTAAAAAATAAATAAATAAAGCCAAATGATTAGCTTCATTCCATTGTCTTCCAATGTCTAGGCACTTCCAGAATAGAGAGAACGAATCTGACATCCTTAGGCTCAAAATCTCTCTCTGCACACAGCCTCTTCTTTCCCCGGGGAGGAACGTCTCCTTTGCACTCATTCTCTCCAGAGGAAGCCAGACACCTGTTGTCACCTGCAAAAGCATTTATAAGTGGACCCAGCAGAGGAATGTCAGTTGGAGGAGCTGTATGAATGTGGAGGCCGCAGAAACAGCCAAGATTCAAAATGTCCTCATCCAAATAAACGTGTGTGTGTGTGTGTGTGTGTGTGTGTGTGTGTGTGTTGTGGTGGGCTAGGGTGCGCAGACATTTGCAAGTGGGGGAAAGCAGCGGGATGCTACAGTAACAACGCCAGATGGAGAGTCAGCCAGCTGTGGGTGAGCATCCCAGCTCCTCCCCTTATCAGCTCTGTCATTTGCACACGCTCCTAACCTCTCTGAGCCTCAGTTTCCTCCCCTGTCAAATTCCAGCAATTTCCCAGTGCTGCTGTGGGGACTCAATACAATACCTCATGTACCGAAGAATTCATGCATTGCAGCTGCCCCATAAATAGTAGGAACTCAATGTATGGGTTATCCGGATGCCTGCGTGACCTTGGACAATTCTTTTTTGCTGTTGTTCCTTTCCGAGTCTTGATTCCTTCGTTTGTAAAACAGAAGTGGAGAGGCAGAGGAGGTTGTTTCTTTAAGCTTTCTTTTTGTTATGAAGCTCTTTTTTCCCCAGTAACGGAAATAAAAACAAAAATAAACAAATGGGACGTAATTAAACTTACAACCTTCTGCACAGCAAAGGAAACCATAAACAAGACAAACAGACAACCCTCAGAATGGGAGAAAATACTTACAAATGAAACAACAGACAAAGGATTAATCTCCAAAATATACAAACAGCTCATGGAGCTCAATATCAAAAAACAAACAATCCAGTTAAAAAATGGGCAGAAGACCTATACAGATATTCCACCAAGGAAGACACACAGATGGCCAAGAAGCCCATGAAAAGATGCTCAACATCACTAATTATTAGAGAAATGCAAATCAAAACTACAATGAGGTATCACCTCACACTGGTCAGAATGGCCGTCGTCAAAAAATCTAGAAACAATAAATGCTGGAAAGGGTGTGGAGAAAAGGGAACCCTCCTGCACTGTTGGTGGGAATGTAAATTGGTACAGCCACTATGGAGAACAGTATGGAGGTTCCTTAAAAAACTAAAAATAGAACTACCATATGACCCAGCAACCCCACTACTGGGCATATACACTGAGAAAACCGTAATTCAAAAAGAGACATGTACCACAATGTTCATTGCAGC
>NW_006791208.1:327166-328493 GCF_000442215.2 Lipotes vexillifer | reverse complement strand
TGGCTGAGCTGATTTGCTTTGTTGTGCAACAGAAACTAACACAGTATTGTGAAGCAATTATACTCCAGTAAAGATCTGTTAAAAAAAATAAAGAAGAATAAATTAGAATTTTCTGACCCTTGGGGGGGGAAAAGAAAATTCATGGGGAAACCCAATGCATACAACTGTTAGAGTCTCAGGTTCAAGAAGAAACAACACACTCCAGCTGACTAGAAACTTTGTTAACTACCCTCTTCCTGGTACATAGCACAGGTGCTGGGCTCCTGGGAACAGTGAGGAAACCAGCACAGCACACCAGTGATTCCCAATCTCCCTTTGTCTATAGGGCAGCGTCACCCCATTCACCATGTCTGTGTACCACTTGTATTATTTATTTACCTAATATTTTTCTCAACTCAGCCACCTGCTGTTGGCTTACATTTTAATTCAGTCCTAAAGGAAGCTATACCTCACGACCATAAACGAAAGACCAGTATCTGTTTTCATAAATAGGCGGTCACATGGGTCAGACATGTGATAAACCATGAATTGCCTGCTGTAGGTTCTGAGCCTGAAAGCTGCCCTCTCCCTTCCTTAAAAAGGAGGATTAGCAAGTGGCATGAAGGTGTTTAAAGACACAGCAGTGGGACTTCTCTGGTGGTGCAGTGATTAACACTCCATGCTCCCAAGGCAGGGGGCCCAGGTTCGATCCCTGCTCAGCGAGCTAGATCCCACATGCGTGCCACAACTAAGAGTTCGCATGCCACAACTACGGAGCCAGTGAGCTGCAACTAAGACACGCAAACTAATTAATTAATCAATTGATTTTTAAAAAGACACAGTAGCACCAGCTGGGCCTTTCTCCTTGCAACAGTCAGGACTGGAAGGGAAGTAAAAGGAAAGCACAGCTCAGCATCTTTCTAGCTGTGTCTTTATTTTTTTTTTCGGCCGCGCGGCACGCGGGATCTTAGTTTCCCGACCGAGGATTGAACCCGCGTGCCCCCGCATTGAAAGCGTGGAGTCTTAACCACTGGACCAGCAGGGAAGTCCCTAGCTGTGTCATTTTAGGTTGGCTTCCCCGCATGACATTGAGAAACACTCTATGGTCACTGTAATGGGTTTAATGATCCCCCCCGACCCCCGTACCAATAAAGATATGTTCAAGTCCTAATGCCCTGTACTTGTGAATGTGATCTTATTTGGAAATAGGATCTTTGCAGATATGAGAATCTCAGGATGAGATCATCCTGGATTTAGGGGGGACCGTAAATCCAATGACAAGAGTCCTTATAAGAGAAGGAAGGGGCTTCCCTGGTGGTGCAGTGGTTGAGAGTCCGCCTGCCGATGC
>NW_006791208.1:323267-326741 GCF_000442215.2 Lipotes vexillifer | reverse complement strand
GCCTGTGCTCCGCGGCGGGAGAGGCCACGGCAGTGGGAGGCCCGCGTGCCGCAAAAAAAAAAACAAACAAAACAAAAACAAAAAAGAGAAGGAAGAAGGAGATTTGATAACAGGGACCGTGTGAAAACAGAGGCAGGGACTGGAGTGATGCAGCCACAAGCCAAGGGACGCCTGCAACCATCAGAAGCTGGAAGAGGCCAGGCAGGATTCTCCTCTAGAGCCTTTGGAGGGGGCATGGCCCTGCTGCCACCTTGATTTCAGACTTCTGACCTCCAGAACTGCGTGAGGATACAGATCTGTTGCTTTTAGCCACCTGGTTTGTGGTAGTTGGTTGTGACAGCCCTGGGAAGCTAATGCAATCACTAAGCCCATTCCTTATATGACATTTGCCAGTGTGAGCTAGTAAGTATTTTCTCCTTTCTCCTTTACCAGTGGCCATGAGGTGCCTTTTCAGAACCGGCTCTTTTTCCTCTAAGAAATCTCCTCTCCCTAAGCATGTGCTTGTTTTTTCCTAAGAGGGATGGTAAAGACATTGGATAGACCTAGCTGGAAGATTGTCCTGTGTTCTCAGGACTCCCTGATTTGGGAAACCTTCATCTGCATTTCCCATCCCCTTTCTCCCAGGCCTACATGAAAGATCAAAGAAAAAGGAAAGTTGGGTCTCCATCTTGGTACCAAAGTACAACTTTGGTTGCTATTAAAAGAAAAAAAAAAAAAAAAAAAAACCCAATGAAAAAACCATGTTTTTTGATTTAAAAAAAAAAAAAAAAAAAAAAGGCATAATTCCAGAGCAAATCAATGGTTGGAACTTTCCAGCTTAATGTGAGCCAGATTCCTGCCTCCTGTTCTCTCTGCCTCTCTCCTGCCCCTCTTTTCTTTCTTTCGCTTGCACCAAAAGCTGTCTGCTAAACTTCTAAAACACCCTTTGCCTTTTTGACCCTTCAACTTGTCTTGAACTTCAGAAAAAATTGGGGAAATGGCACTGAGTGAACTCTATATAAGTCCTGGGCGTACAGGGAGGAAGGGGGGGGCCACATGGGGGAGGAGACTCACCGTGAACTTGGGGCCTCGGATACTTGCTTGGGGGGGAAAAAAAAACCCTCTTCTGTTAATGGAATTAGTAAATACTTGTTGCTCTGTTCTAGGCCGGTGCCCCAGGGGGATATCTGGAGGAAGGGGGGAAAAAAAGAGGGCAAATAAAAATAAAAGACAAGCTACTTTCCTGCTCCTTTCCCCTCTCCAAAGACACTAAACAGACAAGTCGCAGGATTAGAATGAGGCCTTGTGAGGCTGCTGCAAGCAGGAAGTTGTGAGGGGGCTTTGCGGCGGGGAGGGGGCCCTGGTAGGAAAGAAGCAGACCCGCTATCTGGTAATGGGAACGCCAGTCCTGCTTAATGAAATGATTACTGGCAGAGTTCCTGAGTTATGGTGCAGCCTGCACAGTCTCTGGCTGGCTTCCTGGGGCCCAGAGACCCCCGACTGGGGTTGGGCCTGATGTGCAAAGAGCCTTCGGTGAGACAGGGAGTGACAGAGATGGTGGTGGGGACGTGGGCAAGGGGCAAGGGGCAGAGAGACGGGGCAGAAGAGCAGAGGTCCAGTGCTACGCGGGGAGCAGAGACCTGGGCAAGAAAGAGGAGGATGCCAGAGGGAGGAAGCTGGAGGGAAAGAAAATGGTAGAAACAAAAGCAACTATCCTCCAATAAAAATTACTTAAAAAAAAAAGAAAAGAAAATGGTAGAAACAGAGAGAGGCGGAAGGAAAACAGAGAGAGGCCAACAGAGGAAGAGGCAGGACAGAGTCTGTCTCGGGTTCACAGAGGTGGATGGAAGAGAGGGGCCAAAATGAGGAGACAGAGGCAGAGATGCGGACGGAGCTGGAATGAGACTGAGAGAGGATGGAGAAGAGACCCGGACACAGACGAGAGATGGAGAGAAGGGACAGAAACAGAGGCCGAGAAAAACAAAGACATAGAGACACAGAGAGAAAGATGGAGCAAAGGTAGAAATCCCGATGCTAGAAAGAGGGGACAAGGGGGAAGGAACCAGGCAGTGGGAGAGACACACCCGGACACAGGGCTTGAGACAGAGAACCAGAAGGGTGTAAAGAGGCAGAGGAAAAAGGACAGAGGCAGAGAGAGAAGGCAGCACCTCTGTGCACCTGGGGAGTTAAGCTTCAGTGAGTCTATCAGACTCCATCACCTTGACACAGAGTAAGGTCAAGCTGATGATACAGTAAAGATTATATCAGGACTTCCCTGGCGGTCCAGTGTTTAAGACTCTGCACCTCCACTGCAGTGGGTGCGGGTTCCATCCCTGGTCGGGGAACTAAGATCCTGCATGCCTTATGGCGTGGCCCAAAAATTTTAAAAAATAAAAACTTAAGATCATATCCAAAGGCAGCCAAATAAAGAAGGGACAAGACAGGAGAATGAAAGGACCTAAGGTCTTTCAAGGTCACTGAGATAACCCTGACTTCTCCACCTTCCGGGAGATTTGAGGACCAACGCAGAGATGCAACGTTTTCACTTATGTAGCTGGTCATCCAGCAGCCCTGTAGGGAAGAATGTAGGAAGAATCTGAGAATCAGGGAGGCGAAGTTACAGGTAACACAGAAAGAAAGGGGTAGGGTTGGAACTCTAATCTGGCTGGGACAAAAATAATATAAATGCCAAAAAGAGTAAAGGTTGGAGGTTAAGAGTTCTGGGGCCTCATTTTGTTGAGGACGAGGCTAGATGAATTATTGTAATGATGAGAGTGATTGATCAAATGCTCAGTAAGAATTTAATGTACACATTGAACCTACAGAACTTCTAAACAAGGAGAGGGGGAAAGGTTGATGGAGAGGAGGAGATAGAGAAAATCCTGTCTAATACGCATGAGAAAAAGGAGAAAGAAAGAAGCAGAGACAAAAAGAAAATTGTGAAAATATGACAAGTAGAAATCTTAGAAGATAAAGTCCAAACTAATCTATAATCCCCTTCATTATAATGGGATTAAACTCTTCCCTTAAAAGACAGAGACCTTGGGAATGGATTATATTTTTTTAAAGATCAGCTGTGTGCTTTTTCCAAGGCATGTATAAATTAATAGAAAAGTTGAAAATTAAAAATCGGGAAAAAATATTCTAAGCAAACCAAAAGAAAGCTGATGTGGTAAATGAATTTCAGACAGAATAGAGTGTGGGACAAGCCAGCTAGCTCCCTCTGATACCCAAGCACAGGCTGTCACTGTCCACACTGGTGTCCAGGCCTCTGTGGCCACCCAGGCAGACCCTCTGTAACCTTGTAGGCAGGTACTGGACTTAAACTTAACAACTGGGTTTTTGTTTGTTTGTTTGTTTCTTTGCTTTTGGCCGTGTCGCGTGGCATGCGGGATCTTAGTTCCCCGACCAGGGATCGAACCCACGCCCGCTGTATCGGAAGCGCGGAGTCTTTTTTTTTTTTTTTTTTTTTTTTTTTTTTTTTTTTTTTTTTTT
>NW_006791208.1:319861-322920 GCF_000442215.2 Lipotes vexillifer | reverse complement strand
GAGCACAGGCTCCGGACGAGCAGGCTCAGCGGCCATGGCTCACGGGCCCAGCCGCTCCACGGCATGTGGGATCTTCCCAGACCGGGGCACGAACCCGTATCCCCTGCATCGGCAGGCGGACTCTCAACCACTGCGCCACCAGGGAAGCCCGGAAGCGCGGAGTCTTAACCACTGGACCGCCAGGGAAGTCCCAACGCCTGGGTTTTTACAAGGCACGCTTTGGGCAGCTGCTTTCTTGTAGCTTCGCCTTTCTGGTTTCCTACCCTGAGCTTCGAGACCGATTTCTCTGTAATGATGTGTCACCGGAGAGGGGAATACAAGAAAACCACCTGTGAACCGGCGGGTCACAGAGGCAGCGGAAAAAATCCTATACGGGAAGAGAAACAGGTGGGAACAGGTTTGAGGGGTTCCGGCCAGCTTATCCTCATCCCCCACCTCCCGGCAACCCCGTGCAAAAAGCCTGCTTTTCGCGGCAGCGAAACATACTGTGCTTTCATGTTTCCCACTTCTCTTCCTCCAGTGACCTCATCTTACTTCCTCTATCTGAAAATGTCCCGGTTGCCACGAGTTTGGGTAGCAATTTCCTATTTCTTGTTTTCATTAAGAGAGCGAGAGCCGAGCGTCTTGGTCATTATTCTTTGGGTTCTCGCAATGTATTCAGTCAAGAGGCAAGGGACTGCCAAACATCAGCCTCCCACCTCTGTACTCATCACTGTGCCCAAGATGCAGGACAGCATTGGAGGAAGTCAGAAGAGAGAGAGCTGGGAATTCCCTGGCGGTCCAGTGCTTAGGACTCCGAGCTTCTCCTGCAGTGGGGACGGGTTCAATCCCTGGTTGGGAAACTAAGATCCTGCAGGCCGCGCAGAGAGGCCAAAAAAGAGAGAGAGAGAGAGAGAGAGAGAGAGAGAAAGAGAGAGAGAGAGAGAGAGAGAGAGAAATAGCTGTGGTTGTGACACCCTCTCTCTTGTCTGCATTCCCAGGTGCATCTTACTAACTTCCCGCCTCAATGCCCCCTCTCTTCTGTAGTGTCAAACAAGGGTCTCCCTCCCCCTGAAACCCCTTCCATGGCCCATGGCCCCCACCCCACTTTGCTCTTTTTATCACCCCTTTATTCCTGCCAGGAAGCTTCCTAACCTCTGAGTCTGAAATAAAAGACCCTTCTCTCAATGCTCTGTACTCATTCCTGTTAACATGCTTGTCACTCGGCCTTGTAATTGCCCGTGAACTTGTTTTCACCTTCCCGATCCCCTTTCCCAAAAGATACAAAATCCGAATTGGCAGGAAGAGCATCTCTTGTCACTTCCCCAGGAGAACAAATGCCACACCTCAAGCTGTTGCAAAATCACGCCGGCCTCTGCTGATCAGGAATGAATGATGGAATAAGTCTGCAGTCAAGGACCTTCGCTAACTTAGGTAGCCTCACCAAGATCTACTGCTTAATCCACAGAGCTCTGAGGTTTCCAGGGACTAGATTCTCAGAAACATCCGACAACAGAGCTAGAAAGCAACTTGAGTGAAGGCCTTGTCTCGCTGGTTTGTGAACGAGTTCCGTAGAATCCTGGAAGTTCTGGGGAAGTGTCTCAGGGAAGCAAACATCGGCTCTGTGAGCATGACTTTGAATCACTCCCCTTCACCCTGCATCAACACAGCAATCCCACTTACCTCTTGTTTACATATCAGGCTTCATTGGAATAAAGAGTCCACCATTAAAAAATAAAATCCCTAAACCACCATCAATCTGGACCAAAGCCCTCATTTTACAGAATGGACCATCAAAGTCCAGAGAGAGGAAGGGACTTGTGGCATGTCATGTCTTGCAGCTACATCTCATCCCTGACACTTACAAGGTGTGAAGTCTTGAGGAAGTGACTTTATGTCCTTAAACCTTAGTTTCCTCATCTGTAGAATGGGGAGAAGAGTGGACCTGTCTCATACAAGGTTGTTGAGGGGATCAGTCAGGTGAGTTAAGTCAAGAGTAGAGGCACTCCATTAAAAAGAATGAAATCATGCCATTTGCAGCAGCATGGACGGACCTGGAGGTGGTCATATTCAGTGAAGTGAGTCAGACAGAGAAAGACAAATATATGATATTGCTTACATGTGGGATCTAAAAAAAAAAAAAAAATGAACTTATTTACAACAGACTCACAGACTTAGATAATGAACTTATGGTTACCAGAGGAGAAGCATAGGGGGGAGGGATAGATTGGGAATTTGGTTTGGGGTTGACATGTACACACTGCTATATTGAAAACAGATAACCAACAAGGACCTACTGTATAACACAGGGAAGCCTGCTCAATATTCTGTAACAACCTAAATGGGAAAAGAATTTGAAAAAGAATAGAGACATGTGTATGTTAAAAAAAAAAAAAAAAAAAAAGAGTAGAGACACTCAATGAATGTTACCTACGATGATGTTGATGGTGGTCATTATTATTATTATTAGGCATTATTATTTTCTCTCTATCCAGGGCTCTTTCTGCTCCACACAGCTGGCTCTGAGACATCACGTCACGTGTCAGTACTGCAGCCAGAGGTTGAGGAAATGAAACACAACTGTCCCAGAAACCTAGTTCTCCACCTACAGTTACCGCATTAACAGCAGACCAATCTCAAGCTAGACCTTCTGCATCTCCAGGCAGCCAAGTCTCAGACCCAGGACACTTAAACTGCCAAACTGTCCTAGGAGGAAAGATGAAGAGAAACTTCCTACAAGCCAGTTGGAGGAACTGAACTCTCTTCTCAGTTTGTTTTTCCCCTCCCTGCCTACTGCCCTCTTCCCAATACTGACTCTCCCCGTGACCTGAAACCTCCCACTCTGTAGTGAGGTGATGCGATGCCATAAGAAGCCCTCAGCTTCCACGCCACCCACAGAAGAAGGTAGGGCCCGAAGAGCAGCTTTGTTTAAGGGGTAACAGGTGGACAGTTTAGTGGGACCCAAGCCTGAACCCACTCCCTTGCCCAGGCCTTAGCCCTTGCCAAAAACATTAAGACCACCTGGCCCACCTACCCCCAGGCCACCAAAGTAGCACCCACACCACAGTAGCACACAGCAG
>NW_006791208.1:310430-319847 GCF_000442215.2 Lipotes vexillifer | reverse complement strand
CAGGAATATCAGTGGCAAAAGATAGATTTAAAATATATATATATATATATATATATATATATTCAGGTGTAGTCAAAAAACCTATGACCAGCACATTAAATCCTCAGTTTAATAAATTTCGTAGCTTTAGACAAGACTTATTTAAGTTGCAAATGTCTGGTGATTTACAAAACAAGTGTATAATACATTTGGTCGTTTGCCGATATGACAAATCTGGAAATGTCTGGGAAATTCTGTTCTCATTTTACAGATGGAGAAAGAGGCATACAGGGTCCAGAAGACATGGGCCAGGGTCATGTGGCAGAACTGGAGCTGAAAGCCAGGCCTCCTAGCTGAAGTTTGGGGTCCATCTCTACCTATCCTGACCACCATGTGACAAATTCTACGGACTGAGGCTCCAAGTGTCTGGGGAGACTTTGGGCAGCCGTGGAAGTGTGTGAGACACGCGGATTGCTGTCCAAAAAGTGTGAGTCTTAGCTCAGTGCTGTCTGCCTTCAACAAATGAATCTTTTAGCCCAGGTTCAGACTTTTAGCCCAGGTCTTGAGGACCCCATGCCCATGCAAGAACAGTCAATCTAGTGATGGAAAGAGCGGGCCATGCTTTCTGGGTTCAAGTTCATGTTCCACCACTTTCCTAGGTATGCAAATTGGACAAGTCACATTCTCTCTGTGCCTCATTTATTCTCATCTGTGAAATGAGCATAAAAGCTTCCTTCACTGGATTTTCGGTGAGGTTTAAATAAAATAAGGTTTAAATAAAATAAGGTATAAAAACCCCATACCACAGAGCCTGGAACTTTGTTGGTGCTCAGAAAATGTGAGCTGTTGGGGATGGATGTGTATTTGGGATTTCTTTTTCCTAGGGGACAATGTTTCATTTAGCTATCGCTGTGTAATAAACCTATTCAAAACTTCAAGGCTGAAAATGACAATGGTTTACTATTTCTCATAATTGTATGGGTCAAGAATCCAGGTAGGGCACAGCTGGGCAGTTCTCCTGTTCTATATGCTACTGGCTGGGTTGACTATCCGCCTTCCCCCGGTGGCCAGCCTGAGCTAGAAGGTCCAGGAAGGCATCCTCAGTGCTTCTCTACGTGGCCACTCTGTCCATATGGCATCTTGTCATTCAGGAGTAGTGTCAGCCTCCTTACAGCCTGGTGATGGGTTTCTGTAGTGAAAGCCTACGTCTAGAACTGACACAGCATCCTTCTATTGGCCAAGGCCAGTCCCAAGCCCAGCCTACATTCAAAGTTCAGCGATGACGTCCTCAGTGGTTGCCTCTGGAGGTTACATACCACGGAGAGGGTCCAAAGTTTTCCAGATTATCCAGGTGGTCCAAGCCACTGCCTCTTGCTTTACAGGCTCCTTTATGCCACACTCCCCATCTCTCCCAGAGTCTCGTCAATTTCCCTATCATGCCATGCCCCCTCCAATAGCTACCTCTTTGAACACATTGTTCTTTACCTGGCTAACGTGTCCTCATCATCCTTTGGTCCTAATGCAACCATCACTATCTCCAGGAAGCCTCAGGTGACCCCCTAGACTGGTGTGGGGCCCTGTTATTTGCTTCCCAAGCATCCAGTACCTCTCCTTCTTAAAACTCATCACCCTTGGGGCTTCCCTGGTGGCGCAGTGGTTGAGAATCTGCCTGCTAATGCAGGGGACACGGGTTCGAGCCCTGGTATGGGAAGATCCCACATGCCGCAGAGCAACTAGGCCCGTGAGCCACAACTACTGAGCCTGCGCGTCTGCAGCCTGTGCTCCGCAACAAGAGAGGCCGCGATAGTGAGAGGCCCGCGCACCGCGATGAAGAGTGGTCCCCGCTTGCCAGAACTAGAGAAAGCCCTCGCACAGGAGCGAAGACCCAACACAGCAAAAATAAACTAATTAATTAATAAACTCCTACCCCCAACATCTAAAAAAAAAACTCATCCCCCTTGTAAAGAAGTGTAAATTCAACGTCTGTTGTCCTTCCGGACATGGCCCCGTGAGGGCAGGGACCCTGTGTACCTGTTCATCACCTCATCCTCAGGCTCTGGCTCAGTGCCTGGCACCTAGTAAGTACTCAGCAACTGGCCAAGCATGTACTGAGCACTTGAATTCCAGCCCCACCTTGGCCCCTTTCACCCGGGGTGACCTTGGTGTTACAGGTTTCCTGAGAGGCAGAGGCTGGGGTAAAGATCAATGTGCAGGGAATTTATTGGGGATGGAAGGGAGGGAATCAGGGTTGCACAGAGGGAGAAGTTGAGCTGTGACGCAGTCTCAAGAAAGGCCTCAGCTGATCTCACGGGAGTTCTGAAGATGAGATCACCCTGCTATAGGGGCCAAGGGGCTGACCTTGTTTTCCGCTGTATTGCCAGTCTTTGGATGTGGAATGTCCTTAGAAGGGGTGGTAATCTCAAGTAAGGTGGGTCTCTTTAGCTGAGGGCAGAACCCCGAGAGAGATGGGAGATAAAGGCATTTAGAGGAGCACACTCTTAGACCCTGTGGAGAATAAGACTTTCAGCCCTGAAATAGATCTGAGCAGTGCATCATGCATCCATGACACTTGACCTTAACCTTTCTGTGCCTCCTTTTCTTCATCAATCAAACGGAGATGAGGACACCCTTTTCTCAAACTCCAAGAAAGCACCTAAGGTAAATAACAGATATAAAATTGCTTTGAAAGGTTAAAGGAAGAGAGGAGGAAAACAAGGGAGAACTCTGCAAATGCCACCAGATATCAAGAGGAGGAAGACTCTCTGGTCCCTGCTCCAAGTCTGTCAATGACGAAACTTAAGGGACTCGAACACATTCCATAGACTATTCAAACGGAAAGGCGTTGAGAATTTGTTCAGCGAGTTCTCAGGGCCACCGGCTCCCAGTTCAGCCCTTTGGAGAATGACTTGGAGGAGGGCTTGGCCAGCCCTAAAGCCATCCTCCTTGGACCTCAGGGTCATTCTCCTTGTCTTCAGAGATTTCCTAAGGAGAAATTCCAACCTGGATTTCTTTGGTCACGGCATCAACATTTACATCAATGGGCACTGGCCAGGGAAGAGTGACTTCCGCTCCAGGCAGGAACACCAGTTCCTGGGGACATAAGGAAAGGAAGCTGGATGGTGCAGAGGTTTATCTTGATGGAAAAGACCCTTAGTGTTGTCTCAGCAGTTCCTCCAGGTTCCCCAGTGGCTGAAAAACCATAGTAGAAGAATTAAGACATCAGAGCTCAGATCCACAAATTTCTACTGTCACTTCCCCTCCCAAGCAAATGACGTAACCAGGAGGCTTTTGTTTGGGTATGTTTGTGGCAGGCACTGGCTCCTTCAAGGAACCGCGCCACAGCCATGGTATTGCTCCCTAGTAACCAAGATGCCAGTGGCTGTTGGCATGAATGCTGGGGTCACTCCCTGCCTTGTCTATACTGGCAGCAAGGAGAGTGAACAGTTCAGACTATGGGGCAGGGTCTGGGCAGAAGAGGCCAGAAAGAGGAGGGAGAGAGAACCACAGATGGTCTGAAAGGATGGCAGAGTTCTCAGGCTCAACTCGCATGTATATTAGGTTTCACTGATCGCTTACTATACACCAGGCACTGGGCAAAGTACTTTAAGTACTTTACCTTGTTTGACCCTCATGACTACCTTTTCCTCATTTTACCGAGAGGGAAACACAGGCTCAGAGAGGGGACAGGTCTTCCCCAGTGACTGAGTCATTGCAAAAGGATTTGAACCCAGATCTCCAAAGCACAGGCTCTTAACAACCAGCTACATTGTGTAGCCCAGCCAATCTGCTTAAATTGAACAAATTCTAAAGTGAACTCGGCTTGACCTTAGGTGCAACTGGGCGTCTATATTGCATCCCGATACAATTATGGCATGAACAATGCAGCTCAAGATGTTTCCTGTTCTTTCTGTGCCCTCTATCTCCTGCTTTCTCCTTTCCCTTCTTTTCTCCTTTGTTCTTTCTCTGCCCATTCACTGAGCTCCTATATTACATCAGACACTGCAAATATTGAGAAACGTATACCATTGGTCCTGTCCTCTGTGTGTCTTCTGGGAGATGTTCTCTCAGGAAAGCCAGACACAGAAGCCAATTATTACAATGCAGTGAGACACTTGAGGACTTGGAGGTTGAAAGAGAGGCCCACGGGAACACGGAGAGGTGACTTAGATGCCTGGAAAGACTTCAGCAAGGAGCCATTTCAACTTCGACTTGATGGATAAAGAGGGAGTAAAGAAGAGGAGCAATGGGCTTCCCTGGTGGCGCAGTGGTTGAGAGTCCGCCTGCCGATGCAGGGGACGCGGGTTCGTGCCCCGGTCCGGGAGGATCCCACATGCCGCGGAGCGGCTGGGCCCGTGAGCCATGGCCGCTGAGCCTGCGCGTCCGGAGCCTGTGCTCCGCGACGGGAGAGGCCACAGCAGTGAGGGGCCCGCGTACCGGAAAAAAAAAAAAAAAAAGAAGAGGAACCAGGGCAAAGCTGAAGAAAGGTAGAGCATATGCAAAGCTAGGAGTTTGGAGGCTGGGGCAACAGCAGGGTTGGGTGGAGACCTAGGAGGAGACAGGAGGACGGCAAGGCTCCAGAGAAAGCCTGCTCAGATGTGAAGGCCTTGAATGTCATGCGAAGGTGTTCAAACTCGATCACACAGACACTAGGGAGCCCCACCAGATACTTAAGGATGAGGCGGCAGGGGGGGATGACGTGGGCTCTGTATCTTAGAAAGATTATTAGGCAGGCACGTGCAGAATGCGCTGAGGATAGACTAGCGTATTGAAGAGATTGTAGTCAGGGGAGCCAATCCAGAGCTTGTACAGACTGTCTGGGTGGAGTAGATGAGGGTCTTCCGGTCACCAGTTCTCTTGGGGTGCCCAGCACCTCTGATAAACTCATTATCCCAGTGCATCGGGGTTGGCACCCTTTACCCTCCACAGGCATCTGCTTTTGGAAAGGATGATACGGAGGGGGCAATGCTTTACTGAAAAGAGTGATTGAAGAGTGGACTTTCGGGCCGATTACATAGTTATTTCAAAGAGCTCGTAACACTTTCAGAGCACACCGCTTATTCTAACTTGACTCTTCCTGGGCTGATGTTTTCCTATTCAACTTTATTTGCACCCAAACACTTCATCCAAATTCAGCAGAGGCTTTTGGCTGAGATCTGGACCTGCCCTTCATCCTCAGGAACAGATCCAGGGCTGCTTTTACCCCCAAAGTCCTAGAACAGAGAGGAAAGTGTCTGGCAATAGTTTCTCTCTCCCGGGCTGAAATAAAAGACAATTTGGCTGGCGCGTTCAGCTCTCAATTTCTCCAGCCACCCTCTCCAGCAGAGGCCCGGTCTCCATTAATACTATTACTTGGGATGACATTTCCTCTGACTGTCGTTGTCTCTTTTTTTTCCTCCTCCTTAATTCGCTAATTTGTCCTAATATGCCCATTGCCTGCGTATCAAGTCATCCGTGAAGCCGCCCCATTTCCAGGTTCCTTCCACTCCATCAGCCGAGTCTCCGTCTCCCACAGAAATTAGAGGAAGGCGGCTGCAAGCCCGCAAGGGCAGGAAATAGAATTAGGGGACGTATTAATTGGGACATCAAGTCGGATTTCGTTCCAGGCACTTCCTTCCGTTAACCACTTTGAAGCTTCCCCTCCGTGGCTCTGTTTCTCATTAGATGGAGCTCTTAATGGGGAGCGGTGTTTACGCATGGTGCAAATATGTCATGTCTTGGTCTTCAGACTGGCAGGCCCAGCTGATTGGTGAGGGCAAGAGGAGGAAAAGACCACAGCCAAAGGGGTCAGGATGGCCAAGAGTGGAAGTGATACTGAGAAATGGCGAGTTTTTAGTCACGCTAAAAAATAAAGATGTGTGTTTTAGGCTAAAGAGAGAGATTCCACCAAAGCACCCTTACTTTAAACTTTCCCTTATGTGCAGTTTCCAGGGTCTGCAAGTTCATGTGCAAAAGCCAATCCTTTTCTTCTCTTTCGTTATAATTGCACTTTTCCTGGCAGCTGTGGATTTACTGGCTGCTAGGATTCGGGATGCTTTTGCCAATACCTAGGAAGCTGGTTGAAATGAAAGCATCTGACCTGATCCAGAGAAAGGTGCCAGGACACCTTGTCCCTCTGTGTCCCCCTAGCTCTCAGTTTTGACAACATCTCCAGTTAGGGACACCCACAGCCCCCTTTGCCCCAAAACGCTCCACCCAACCCATCCACCTCACCTCTTTGAGGTCTTCTCTCTTCAAAGGTGTGGTTGGCTTGCGCCTTTGTGGAATCCCCACTCAGAGGTGTTTTTGCCAACACTAATCCAAAGCTGTGAGAAGAACTTATCTGTGGAAGGGTATTTGTTTTTCCGCCAAGGCAGCCAAAACCACCAGCCTCCCTTGCAGAGGAGGAGAGAGAAGAAACATTTGTTTCTCGTGATCCCAAGTGGCAGCCCTACAAAAACAAAACACTTCCGGGAGACTCCGATCAGGTTTTACTGAGATTCAAGTGTGGGCGCGTTTTGCCCTAATCCCTGGGAGCCAGAACCCCAGAAAGGAAGCTCCTGATGCACTGAAGGCCTAGGTCAGGCCCTTCTGCTCCCTCAGCAGCTCAAACAGCCAATACAAATACCACAGCCCTGCCCTGAACACCCTTCAGTGCTCTTAAGCTACCAGAAGCCAAGATAAAGCAACTGAAACCCATGCTAAATGCAGGGGAAAGGAACCTCAGCACTGAATGGAAACCACGTCAAACAAGTCCCCACCAACCCGCTTAAAGTGATGAGGACAGAGGTGTTTCATTTTTTTCTTTCATCTTCTATATTTTTTTTCATCTTTAACCCCAAGGAATGAAGAGGAAGAAAGAGACTGGAAACGTAGAAAGCCAGTCTGTCCTTACACAGACAAAGACCGTGAGGTCTAAAGCATCTCATCTCTGGGCATGTGCGTTAAGACCATTTTGGCTGTAATGACATAAATCAATTTGTGCTAACTTGAGGGAAAATGTTGGGGAAATTATGAAGATTCAGGGTCATGTCCAGGAACTAGAAGAATCTCAGGAATCCAGGGATTTCTTTTGCTCCATTTCTCTTCTCTAGGTGTCTCTCTCTCTCTCTCTATGGGTACTTACTATTCTCCCTCATGGAAGACCATCTTTTCCTTCTTATCTCCTTGGTGAGAGAGACACAGCTCCCTGTAGGAGACTTGACCATATTACAGTATCTTCCCCTGCCTGGGGAAGATATTTTGATTTGTCCCCTTGCGCTAGATGCCATTCTTGGTTCAGACAATTGTGGTCAGGAGGGATGAGTCCCATTGGACAAAGGCATGTATGGAGAAACCACCCCTTCAAATTGTGGGACGACAATCCAGGGCACCATCGGCCGCAAAAAGACACCTCACAATTCTCTCACACACTCAAACTCAGTCATTGCACGTTAATTCATCCTGGGGGAATTACTATACTTTCATTCATTTATTCATTTATTTGTTTATTCCTTTATGTATTCATCAATATTTGTAGAGTATCCACGATGTGTCTATCATCATTTGTTCTTTTCTTTTCACTTACTTTTTTCCCAATTTTTTCAATAACTATTTCTTCAAGAAATACACCTATCGTGTGCTTTGGGGTTACTAGGATATGCAAGACACACTGGTAAATAAATAGTACCTTCTAACTTTCCTCTAGCAAAGCAATTCTAACCACGCACTAAGAAGGAAATTTAATTTCTTGGGCCGTCCTCGAACTGGAACACAACTTTTATACTCCATCAATCCAAAATGACTTGACCAGAGAAAAAGAAACACTTGGCCTGTTTAATTTGTCTCTTCCTAAAAACCCAACTGGAAGGCTTCTGTGTTCTAACATGACAGGGTCGGCGGCATGGCTGTGAGAAGTCCTTCCCACTCTGGAGCTGAAGAATCTTAAATCAAGTCTATTCATCAGACTAATGACAAAACCATTAGCCAACAAGAAGACAGACACTTCTCAGCAGATACAAGAGTCTTGCAGCCACCAGTAAGCATGATCCCCGTGGAAATGAATTAGGGGCGGAAATAGTGTAAATTCATAACCTCTTCTCGTGGGAGGGGGCAATGGATGTAATGCCTTCACGCTCTTGTTTCTGAAACAGCTCAAGGATCTGACATGTAAAACACCAATGCAATGACTAATATCTAACAGGTGCCCCTCAAACATTAATTACCTAAGGACCTGGATGTATTTCCACCCTGAGAGACCAAAAACAGACTGGTTGATACAAGCAGTAAGCAAGACGGGTCAACAGGACAGAACTTCCCAAAAGTTATGACTGACCTGAAGTCTGCAGGCAGAAACTTACCTAGCCAACATTCGCCAGCATCTACGATACGCCAGCCACCATGCTAGACACACTCAGCTACAACTGAAGAACCACAAAATAGGATTCAGCCATGTATATTTGGTTTCAGAGTCCACAAATACACCTTACAATAAAATGTCTCAAGGAAGCCAACAGAGGAGCAAAACTCCATCCCAAAACTGTGCACATGAAAGGGGGAAAAAAAACAAAAGAACAAACAAACCTGTGGAGCGATGAGATTTTCAGCTGTGCTATAGGAAAAACGACTTCCTCTCTTCCTCTCTGTAGGGCTTATTTTTTTTCGATAAACCTAAAGTCACGGCAAAGTGACCATGAGACTCGGCCAGCATGGCAGCAGACGTGTTGGTCGCTGTTACTTTGAGGAACGTTTCACTTTTAACTCTCCCCTGACTTTGCTGCTCCATCACCACCATGTTACTCTCTCTCCTTCTCAGGACTCAGTAAACAAACAAAAAAAGGTATTATAAGAACCTGGAGACCTCTAAGGGGGAAGCTACTGAGAGCCAGCAGGGCAATGACAAAAGAAGATGTATAGCCATAGCCGGAGTTGGGTCGTAATTATTCGAAACCCTAATCACCATCGCAATTTTTTGCTTAATATCTAACTTCACTCGGCGTAAGTTCCAAGTGGGCAGGAACTGTATTTGCCTCATTTACTGGTGAGCTCTCAGAGCTCAGCTCCATCACTGGCACAGAATAGATGTTCAGTAACTATCTGTTGAATGAAAGGATCTCTATACGTTTGCCTGATTTAATTTTCCCAGCACGATCACGTACCATTGTCCCCATTTTCCTAGTGACAGAACGAATTGATTTCTCTCACTGGGTAGGTATTAATAGCCTATATTATAGGTCAGGAAAGTGAGGCTCAGAGAAGTGAAATAACTTGCCCGAGGACACAGAGTTCAGAAGGAAAATGCAAGACTTTGTTTATGAATGCGGCTCTATTTGTAGTAACCAGGACAGTGCTTGCCACGTAGAAAGGACTCACAAATAATGTTTAGTAAATTGAGTAGGGCTTCCTTGGTGGCGAGTGGTTGAGGAGTCCGCCTGCCGATGCAGGGGACGCGGGATCGTGCACCGGTACGGGAAGATCCCACAT
>NW_006791208.1:306382-309897 GCF_000442215.2 Lipotes vexillifer | reverse complement strand
GAAGACAAAAAAAAAAAAAAAAAAAAAAAAAAAAATTGAGTAAACGGAAGTACTGAGCTGGGATTCAAGCTGTGGATTGTTCCACTGCACCACACTGCCCATCCCCATCCCCCGCCTTGGGTACCATTTCTCTGCTAATACTCCCTAAATTTGTCTTCTGCAAAGAACCACATAGAATGCAAGGGTGTTTGCACCCACTGAAACAGCTAAAGCGGCTCAGTGCTCAGGCTTTGGGATCAGATAGACGTGGGCTCAAGTTTAAACTCTACCGTCAGGTGACCTTGGACGTGCTGTTTTTAACAACTCTGAATCTTAATCTCGATGTCTGATGCTTCTAAGAGGGAGTCCAATTATGATTTCACTGAACTGGGTTGGGGTGGGGCGGTGAGGCTGCCCTTTGGCTTTTGAGACTCTTTACGTCCCAATAAAAACAGAGAGGTTTAGAGTGCTGGCAGGCTGGGATCCATGACCTTCTCTATCAAAGGAAAACAGAAATTCTGATTCACAAAAGGAGCTAGAGGAGTATGAAGAGAAATCAGGCGAGGTCCCAAGGATCTCCTGCCCCTTTGTAGCTATGTCCAGTGGTCAAGGTTAACAATAGAAAACTATGGCAATTTTATACATGCCAGGACACCAAGAGAAATAAACGTCCTGAGAATAAAGGTTTGGGTCGTCTCATGGGGCAAACAACCTCAACCAGGGAATCTGAAGCGGGTAATATAGGAGTAGTAAATATTAGCCACAACCTTATGAGTAGTTACAGAAACTGATTATATTTGGGTTTTGTGTGTGTGTGTCAGATATATATTTGCATATTTTTAAATTTTTTATTTTATATTGGAGTATAGTTGATCAACCATGTTGTGTTAGTTTCAGGTGTACAGCAAAGTGACTCAGTTATCCATATACCTGTATCTCTGCTTTTCCAAATTCTTTTCCCATTTAGGTTATTAGAGAATATTGAGCAGAGTTCCCTGTGCTATACAGTAGGTCTTTGTTGGTTATCTGTTTTAAATACAGTAGTGTGTACATTGCTTCTCTTTCTTCCCCCTTTCGCCACCCTATGGTATATGGTAGTGGTTAAATTCACCATTTCACAGGTTGCAAGATATCAAAATAGAGTCACAAAAGCACAGAGGACAACTCGACGTGACCCAGGAAACACACACTCTGGCTCCCTGCATTCACTGACAAGATACGGGTTATTTTCCTTCAGGGAGGAGGCAGATTTGTCTCTGTTAGTACAGGGATGTGTGGATGTTTAGTTAGAGCATACTTAAAAGTGTGCATATGGAAAAAAACTCAAGTCGGGTTAGTGCAGAGATGGACTGTATTAGTCATACAACATTCTTGACTGCCTGGCATCCATTCCTCCTTCCAAGATGCGTCCTGTCTGAGGTCAGCATTCCTAGAAGCAGAACTGAGATGAGAATTCTTGTGCAAATTGTTTATTGAGGATGTGTTCTCGACCTGTCAGGGAGTGAGGGGAGCAAGGTAGGGAAGGGGAGAAACAGCAAAGATGTGTTTTCAAACGCAGTGTAGCTTCAGCCCGATCCTGTGGGGGAGCTCTGGAGTGTAAACTGCACCACAGAGTCAAATATTAGCAGCAGGCTATACTAGGGGTGGAGGGTCGGGAAAGACATCACTCCCAGGTGCCATAAAAGCACCTGCAACAGCCAGCTGAGTGACACACTGTTACAGTTACCTATTATTGTGGAACGACTAATTTCAAAACTCAGCCGCTTAAAGCAATAATAAATATTTTTTTGCCGCCTGACTTTTGTGGGTCAAGAATTTGGGAGCAGCTGGGCTGGGTGATTCTGGCTCAGAGTCACTCTTATGGTTGCAGTTTTGATTGGCTGGGACTGTGGTCTCATCTGGAGGCTAGACTGAGGCCGGAGGATCTGCCTCCAAAGTGGGTCATTTGCAAGGCTGGCAAGATGATACTGATTGACATCATCAGCTGAGGCTTCCTTGACAGGAAACCTCAGTTTCTCCCCTACAGGGTCCTCTCCACATGCTGCTTGAGTGTCCTCATGACATGACGGCTACTTCCCCCAGAGAAAAGCAAGCCAGGAGACCAAGGAAGACGCATAATGCCTTTCATGAACTAACTCAGAAGCCAGGCACAGTTTCCTGCGGTATAATCTACTGGTCACACAGACCAGGTCTGATTCAATATGAGAGAGGGCTACACAAGGCTGTGAACACCAGGAGGTGAGGGTCATGGATCACTGGACAAGCCTGGCTGTCACAGGCATCAAGGGTGTCTGCTCCACATCCAAATTTTACCTTGAGGGCTTATCTCTGCTTTGTTGTGCACGTATGGTTGGGCAGTTTCCAGGTGTCCACCTTTCACCACAGAAGTCAAGAGGTACGCCCTTGAAACAGTCATGTGACCTCAGTTCAGCCAGTTGGATGTCCTCTCTCAAGACTTTGCATCCTTAGTGCATTAATTTGCTAGTGGCACCATAACAAAATTCCACGGACTGGGTTGCTTAAACAACAGCCATTTATTTCTCACATCTCTGGAAGCTGGAAGTCCAAGACCAGGGAGCCCACAGAGTTGCTTCCTCTCTCCTTGGCTTGCAGGTGGCTGCAAGTCTCACTGGCTCCTCATGTGGCTTTTTCCCGGTGTGTGGGTGCATCTCTGGTGTCTCTCTGTGTGTCCAAATTTCCTCTTCTTATAAGGACACCAGTCAGATTGGATTAGAGCCCATCCTAGTGACCTCATCTTGACTTAATTACTTCTTTAAAAGCCTTAACTCTAAATACAATTATATTTTGAGGTATTGGGGGTTAGGGCTTCAGCATATGAATTTTGGAGGACACACTTCAGCCCATAACACTCCGTGAATGTTGCAATAGAAACAGCAGTTCCAGGTTCTTGACCATGGCAGAAGTGTGCTGTCCTGAATCTTCCTACCATGACGCTGCAGCTGTGGTCCCTGCTCCCCCACCTCTTTTAGTCTCCACGACTCATTCCCACTTTCTAAACCTAGTTTGCAAAACCTCCTGCCAATTCTGAGAGATCCAGGCTATGCATCAAATAAATGAAGCTCTGCTTCAGCCAGTCACAGTTGGCTTACGTTTCTTAACAGTCGTGTCCCCTGACCGATACATTGCTTTTTCCATATTTTCTGGAATGAATATATGTTTCTTTTATATTCGGGTGGGGGGCAGGGTGTGGAGAAAAGTCATTTTTAAAGTACGAAAGGACTCAGGCTAAATTAAAAATCTTCCTAAGCATGCCTTTCTTCTCGCCTGAATAACATATTTCTCACCTCATTCCGACACAGACATACACAAATCCACCAAGTTAAAAAGAAGGGGGAAGCTGTAAGACCTGTAGGGTTTCGGCAGTGAGTCAAATTACCATTCAGTCCGTTGATTGTTACCCAATTCTATGCTTTTCTGACCACTGGCAGAACACCGCTCATACCAATGGCTGGAGATGGAGTATAAGATCCCAGAGACAGGGCTCCCCGGGTGGCGCAGTGGTTGAGAGTCCGCCT
>NW_006791208.1:306036-306263 GCF_000442215.2 Lipotes vexillifer | reverse complement strand
AAAAAAAAAAAAAAAAAAGAAGATCCCAGAGATGTGAGAAGAGTCTCTCGGCCCAGTGTCTACCTTCCCCTTAGAGATGCTCATCAGACTAAAGCCAGAAGAACATCAACCCAATGAAACTGTAAAGTCTGTGCCTGCCTGAGATCTGAGTGCTGGAGATTAAACACAGTGAGGTGGTCCAATTTCCATAGTTATTATAGGAAAATCCAACTCTATGCTGTGGGACT
>NW_006791208.1:271225-306026 GCF_000442215.2 Lipotes vexillifer | reverse complement strand
AAAGAGCGAGAGAGCTAAAATAGTGAGGGCTCTGAGCACATGCCCCAAAGTGAGTACGAGATGTCGGGGTGAATTTGGTCGTCATTCAGCCAGTCCCCGTTCCGATGTTCTCCTGGTGCTGGAGCATCCCCCATAGCTGAATGTCACTCTGGGCCTTAAATATATTTATTTTTCATACAACATGCCCCTTACACAGCTCCTTCCTCTGCTTCTCAGTACAGAAAGAGATCTTCGATGGTGGAAACAAAACTGGATTTCATGGGCTTGTGGGAGACAGGAAACATCAGTCTCTAATATGGGGACTATTACATCCTAGGGGACAGACACTCAGGGATGTCCGCTGACTATGCACATGTCGCCTTAAGCCTTCAGCCTGAGTGGAGTTAACCCCCATGGAAGAAGCCTCTCCTCTGTATGCTGTTGTTGTTGTTTTGTTGTTGCTGTGTTTTCTGACCTGCCCCAAACTTTTAACCTGTCTTTGCCAGCCCTGCAGGAGACCACAGACCAAATGAACCCTGAATGAGTACTGGGTCTCCCCTGCTCCACCCCCCAGATAATCTGGGGTGCTTTTTTCCCTTTTCTTTAGCAAGCTCACAAAGCACCCCAAGAGGCAGGTGATCTGGAACCTGATGAGAGGCATTCTTCCCAGCTGAAAGGACAGGATGCGAAAGTTAAACCCAGACTGAAGTAAAGAGACATGATAAAGCTCGGTTTAAAGAATAAGAGGGAGATTTAGAGGGAGAAAGAGAGAAAGGAATATTAAAATATCCCAGGGCAACCGAAAATTATCAACCAAACATATGAAAATGTTCCAGATAGTTTAGTGATAAGCAGGAAATAGCTGGAAAAACCAACAGTCATAGAAGGAGAAAATTGCAGTTAGAAGGGGGGATTGAATTGAGCTAAGTGTCTGTGTCATAAAGTTTATTATTTTATTAGTTTTAATAGTTGGGTAGATAAGCTAATAGCAATAGGATTTACTTTAAAAATCAACACCGTAGACTCTGCTGTTTATTATTTCGATAGTAATGTGTCTCCAGTGAGGGGAATATTAAATCTCATTAAAAGCCATTCCTGCAGTCAACCCAGGCCCTTTCTGAGTTGCACGCACATGGATTTTCCCCTATTAGTTCACTTCTCTGGCAGGGATTTTGTTTGGATAATACTTCTAGGGACATTTCTCCTTGGGGGTCTGTGAGAGCCCTTTCAGCTTCCAGCTTGGGTCCTGTGACCAATGCGTGGAACTGGAGTTCAACTTCGTCAGAATTCTTTTTTCTAATTTTTAAATTTTTCATTTTTATATAATTTTTAAAGGTTACTTTTCATTTACAGTTATTACAAAATATTGGCTCTGTTCACCGCGTTGTACAATAACACCCCTGAGCCTATCTTACACCCAGTAGTTTGTACCTCCCACTGCCCCCCTCCCCACTGGTAACCACGAGTTTGTTCTCTGTATCTGTGAGTCTGCTTTTTTTGTTCTTTTTACTAGTTTCTTGTATTTTTTAGATTCTACATATAAGTGAGATCATACAGTATTTGTCTTTCTCTGTCTGACTTATTTCACTCAGCATAATACCCTCCAAGTCCATCCATGTCACTGCAAATGGCAAAATTCTGGTTTTTTATGGCTGAGTGGTATTCCATTGCTTACATACACCACATTTTCTTTACCCATTCATCTGCTGATGGACACTTAGGTTGTTTCTATGTCTTGGCAATTGTAAATAATGCTGCTATGAACATTCTCAAAATTCTTTCAGCAAGAGATGACGGACTCATCTGGATCCTGAATATATAGCATCAATATAATGTAGATGAGGGACTGAGGGTTATAGATGGGACACCCACAGCTCTGGAAAATATTGTGAGAGTTAAAAGAAATAGCACATTTACTTACTTAGAACAGTGCCTGGTAAATCCTGAATGAACGCCAGCGATGCAGGGAAATGTTAAGGGTAGCAGATGACCGTGAGTTCTGGGGTCAGACGGCTAGGTCACAAGTCCAGGCTCTGATCTTCATGCAGTTTCAAAGCATTTCCCCACAAGATACTAACTACAAAGGGAAAAACAGATACCACCTTCACTGAGTGATCAAAGCTAACCTCACCAGTCACGGAGAGGTGACGTCACATGCCTCCTGCTATGACGCACTGAGAGGTACACATCACTTCTATGGAGTTGCTGTCCAAAGTACACCACATAAGTCTAACGTGACACATCCAAATGGTTGAACGTTCTACAAAATAACTGGCCTGTACTCTTTAAAACTGTCAATGGCATGAGACACAAAGAGAGACCGAGGACTCTCCCAGATTCACAGAGACTCAAGAGGCAAGTAAATGCCCTAAGTGATTCAAATTTTTTTCCCTTTTCCTTCTCTTTTTTTTCTTATTTTATTTTGGTTTTTGCCTCTCTCTCTCTTCCTCTCTCTCCCTCTCTCCCTCTCTCTCTGGATACTATTTCTTTTCACTTTCAAAATATAAAGAACAAAATAAAAACAAACGTTGCAAGTTTTTTAAAAATTCACAATTTTTTTCTTTCCTTTTTCTTCTCTTTTTACTTATTTTACTTTGTTTCTCTCTCTCTCTCTCCTCTCTCTCCCCCCCTCCCTCTCTTCCTCCCTCCCTCTCTTCCTCCCTCCCTCCTCTTTCTTATTTCTTATCATTTTGCTATAAAGGACATTATTGGGACAATCTGTCAATTGGTAAAATATAAACTGAGTCTACAGACTAGATAGTGATATTTTATCTGTATCTATATCAATGCTCTGATTTTAATAGCTGTACTGTGATTATGTAAGAGATCATCCTTATTTTTAGGAAATTAACACTAAAGTATTTAGAGGTAAAAAGGCATTAGGTCTGCAACTGCATCTCAAATGGTTTAAAAGAAGCCGGGGGAGAGTAAAGTAAATGTGACAAAGCATTAATATTGGCGGCACTGGGTAAAGAGTCTACAGGGATTCTTCAAAACTTCTGCGCAAGTCTGAACTTACGTCAAAATAAAAAGTTGAAGGGGGAAAAACAAAAACAAACAATCTCAGCTCTGCCACTTTGGAATTCTGTATAACTTGACTTCTTTGAGCCTCAGTTTTCCTCAACTCAAATTAGGGATTTTAGTACCAGCATGTGGGACATTTTCTTTCGGGTGACATGGCTAAAGCAGTAAAACATGAAATCCTTAAGCTTCTTCTTGAGTGAGGAGATGGGTTACAGAGACAGGAATAGGATAGAAGTCTGGGGCATCAATTACACACGTTTCTTAGTAGTAAGAACCGTGATTTTACATTTGGCCATGGCTATTCCGTCCAATGAGCTGTGTCAAAGCAGATCAAGTAGAGGATCCTTCTTGAAATCGTGCTCCCCTTGCAAGGCTGTTGTGGGAATTAAATGAGATCATCCATGGAGAGGGCTGATGGCAGTGCCCAGCACATAGTAGGAGGTCGAGTCATGGTGGCAGATACTGTTGCCATGATTGGTGCTTTCATTAATTCTTCAGCATCAGGCTACTCTGATTCATGATTCCTGGAGGGTAGGAAGCTTCCACTGTGCCTCACCGCTGTGTGCTTTGCTCTTGCCTGCTGGTCAAGTGGAAGTTCTTTCCAGAAAGTCTGGTTTGCCCAGAGAGTGACATTCTGGCCAAGGCTGCCAGACAAATGATAGCACCCACCAGCCTCATCAAAGTCTCAGCTGGGTGGCTGCTAAAGCCAAGACTAGGACTCAAAGCACGTTTTTTGAAACCCACACACCTGGCTGAGGGTTCACGGTGAGCAAAACCAAGGCAAAGTGACTGCGGAAGGTAAACTGGTCTGCAGTTAACAAGGTCTTGATCTCGCTCTTCTGAACCAGAGCACTGCAATTTTCTGCCTTTTCTAAGAATGCCCTGTGGACTTTTTCCTGCCTCTTCCTCACCAGCTCTCCCGATCACCCTTTGCCACAGCACACACACCCTGGCTGTCTAGGCTCTGAAAAACCACTCACTTGCTAAAGTAAGCCGAGTCCTAATTTCCCTAGCCCCTATGTTTCCGAAAATTCTCCAAGAAAAGCGCCTCGCCACTACGGGGTGGCAGTCATTCTCAGGCCACCCCGAGAGAGGTCTCAGTGAATTGGTCTTGGGCCATAGGGAGCCATAACATCCAAGGGGCAAGGCAAAGGATGGTCTGAAAGGCTGAGCCCCTTCATGAGAATCAGGACTTCTGCAGGGCCCAGAATCCAACATCGCTCACAAGGCACCAAAGGAAAAGCATCAGAACATTTATGCAAAGGGGCTCTCCACCCGGCATTTCAGGAGGAAGTCCATCAAAGCTCACCATGGTTCTACACCTGTGCATTCCCTCTGCCTGGAACCTATATCGCCACCTTCTTTGCTTGGCTAATAACTTGTCCCCTTCTTCAGGGAGAACTTTGACTCCTAAAGCCCTAAACTGGATTCTCTCCCACTGCTAGGCACTCCCACACCCTGTGCTTCCCTTTAGGAACATCCATTATGCTTAATTGTAATTGCTTATGTAACGAATTGACACTAGGGCTCTAAAAATCATAGCCAATGTTTACCGAGCCATGTTCTTTGCATATATTAACTCTTTCAGTCTCTTGAAGACCCTCTCAAGTTGATGCTATTATAACTATCCCGCTTCAAGGATGAGGAAACTGAGGACCAAGGAAGTGAAGCCATTCGCCCAATGTCACACAGAGAGAAAGGGACTGAACTCAGGAGAAAGGCTAGGCTGTCCTGTTACAGTTTTTCATGAATATTCGCTGTACTCTCTGTGTTCACACATCCCTTGGGAAGGTGCCTCCCCTCAGAATCTGGAAGAAAGCAACAATGGGAGAACACTGGCTGGGAGACAGCAAATAACCACGGTGTGTAGCAAGCATCTGTGCTCTTTACCAAATATCTGCATTTCTCCACTCCCGGTCACGGGAAGGTTCTCACTTCCTGGGCCCCTGTGGTTAGGCGAGGCCATGTGACTAGTTCTGGCCAACGGTCTGTGAGCAGAAGTTCCATGTGTCATGTCCAGGCCACGATATTTAACAGCCAATGTGAGAACATTCAAAATTCTCTTGCTCTCTGCCATGAAAATTGACCTTGCTGGAGATGGTGGCTGTTCCATCAGCCCGGGTCTCTGAGTGATTCCAACGAGCAGAATCCCCCTGAGGTCCGTGTTAGACAAACAAGTAGTGTGAGTATCAAGTACCATGTGATGGTCAGGCCACTGGGACTTTTTTTAGGTCAGCATAATCTAGCATGTATCCTATCCAACACATGATGAAAGCAAAACAATATAGTTAACTGATAGCTAGATGCTTTTAATTGTATTAAAGTTAATATAATTATAGTGATATTCTATTTCAAGCCTGTGAACCCAAGCTCTCCCTCTCTCTTTGGCCAAAAAGGGGTATAGCAAGTTATAGAGGGGAGTTAAGTGCTAGCACCAAACGCCCTAGAGTTATCAGACTGATTCAATGAGCATGAAAAGGAGATAATTTCTCACTTGGGATTCAACTTTAATGTAAGTACAACCTAAATCATACAGTAGCTAAAATCCCGCAAATAGGGCTGCTCACAATTGGGACAACTCTCCACCCAATATTCTGTGACCCACATGCCAAGGATAATTTGGGAATGTGGGTGGAAGCCGAGGGAACAAATGACATTCCTTCTTCATCTCTTTCAATGCTCCCTCACTCTTTTCCAAAAGTTCCATGGATGCGCTCCAGAAAAGCGTAATTAGAAATCCAGATGAAATTTTCTCTTCCAAGGATTCAAAGGTAATTACGAAAAAGAGAGTCCCATTGTGCCATAACAGATTAAAACTCTGCCCTTCATGAACCGCAGCATTTCCCTGATGGCCTGTGGCCACTTGAAGTATTCTTGAGCTGTAGGACAGCCAGGTTTTATAGCCTAGAGCAGCATCCCTTAAAGTATGATACTTGACCAGCCAAATCAAAATCACCTGCGAAGTCTGTAATACATGCAGATTCTCTGACCTCCTGAATCATACTCCTCTAGGTATGGGGGACTGGGAAAGTCCATTTTTATCAGATTCCTTGGGGGTTCTGGCGCAATTAAAGGTTGAGAAGTTGTGCTTTAAACTGTATTTGCTAGGAAAACAGGGAACCAGTCTTCTGAATATTTGTGGAAAAGTCCAAGCCCAGCCCACCTTGAGGATATTGTGAAGATTCATAAGTTAGCTCACCGCTTTCCAAGAAGAGGCAAGGTATCCAGGTGAACGGAAAGGTGGTCAAACACATGTAAACCCTTCCGCCACAGGGTCCCATTTCCGTTCCTGGAGTAGACTGCACAGATCAGCCAATCAGCACAGTTTCCCTCGAGTACTGGTATTGGTCCAGCAGTGAACATCAGGCTCAGGTAGATGAAAGAGAATGATCTAGAGTCCATGCCTCGGGGAAAGTTTCAAGATTTTTCATTCTCTCCTTCCAGATGGGACAATGGTGCACATAGACTCACTTGCCATTGGCAGCCTTGTTGTAACTAAGAGGAGAGAGAGAATCAGGAAGGAATAGGACGAAGAGGAGGGGTAGGAATCTTGCAGAGCAGACACACAGAAAGCACCCAGATTCCCAATTATATTACGGATCACACTGAATCTGCAGCCTGTCCTTCCTCTGATCTTCCAGGTGCGAAAGATAAGAATTTCATGTATTGTTTAAGTCGATACGACTCAGGATTTTCTGTTACTTGCTGCCCAAAGCATGCTTTCTGATATTTACAATCGTTGTCACCAACAATAACATCATTTTTAAGGGCCAGCGTAGCATTCGCTTTTCTCCATGGAAAGCATGAAACTTAGTGTTTCCCTACTCAGTACATACAGCTGTTCAATTCTGGAAAACTGACACTGTTCTGGAATCTGTACTGCGAAGGAAAGAAAGGTAGAACTCAGAACTGGTCCTTATCCCAGCTCTACCACTGACACCATTGTATGTGACTTAAGATGAACCCCAAGGTCCATTTTTCACATCAACAGAATGAATGGGTAGAATTAAGTGCCCTCTATCTACTCCAAGGGTCTTAAAGGAGGGACCACAACTGGCAGTCCACGACCATGATTAGTGGTCCTATTAATGGGAGAGGAGAGAGCCCCCAGACTACTTTTAAAACTGTGCATTCGATGACAATCTTTTTGAAAGCAGATTGCTCATGAAAATCAAGTTTTGGGGATTCTTTTGATGCATCGGAACAACTGTCAACACTGGACCCACATGTCCACATGGCAACCAGTGGCTAGGGGTCAGCAGCTGCTCACTTTAATTGACGCATGTCCCCTGACTCCCCTCAACTCCCCATTGCCTCCCAGTACTGAGACTGAGTGTCAGCTGTCTTTTATCATCTTACACTCAGCTCACTTGTTCACTTACATTTCCTGCCCAGCCTGGGTGAACATGGACTGTGCAACCCCAGATCTAAGACCATCATCTAATGCTCTGGGATCCAAATTCCAATTCTTGTCTTCACATCACATCCTCATCCAGAAAGCAGGACCGCAGCAGCCTTGAGAAACCATCAGGAAAGACAACCCCCGACTCCACTCACCCGAGGTCTTTCCTGGGGGTCAGCTTGTTTCTGGGTGGTGTTTTCCATTTCTTCTTTGGACATGTCTGTTTCTTTCCTGCTTTGAGGTCTGTTTTCTAGCTCACTGGTGGTCAGTTCCTTGGGCTAGATGAAGCAGGATTTTCCATAATCGCCACCTCTCCTGAGCCAGTTTGGACGTTGGGGTTTGTATTTGGGTCATTAAGTTATTCACTGCTGCGGAGTTGGCACTTCAAAAACTTGTAGAGTAAACAAACACGTCTGCCTCTCTAGCACAGATTTCAACAAATGTTCTGATTCCAAATCAGAACATTTTTGCCTAAAAACAAGTCTTAAATAATCGATGTGTTCCCTTTAGATATCTGAAGCTTAACTCACGGTAACTTAACTGGAACCTCCTAGTCTTGAGTTTGGGTGACTTGGTTGAAAGTATCTGCTGGCCTTCCCAGAGACTCATAGCATCTGTTACTGAACTGGACAGTGGGACTTTATCCGCATTTCTTATCTAGGCTTGGGCAAATCCCTTCTGGTGTTAGCCTCAGCTTTCCCCTCTGTACAACAAGAAGGGGGTAAACTAAGTTGATGGTTTACAAATTGTGTTTCACAGAACCTCAGAATTGTTCAAGGGACCCTTGCAGAAGTGCTGGGGAAACATAGTAGATAAGTACTGGGACTGCCCTTTTCAAACACTGGGGCTTTGCTGTGTTCTGTTTGATATGTTACAATGATTTATTAGGGGGGGAAATGTGTCTTTCAGTGAAAGAAAAAAGAGAGGGGAGGGAAAGAGGAGGGGGGAGGGAGGGACGTGCACTGTAGTTTCAATGAATTAGGGCTTCAAGTACATCTTGGGGATACCCAAGAGGAGTGCTTTGGGATCTATATTGTTGGCATTTAGCCAGTCTAGAGTCTACAGAATCTCAACTATGCAGGATTGAGAAGCAGGTCACCGTAAGGACCATGCCTTTCAAGTTATAAAACCACCTTTGCCAATTCAACGAAGTTTTGCAAACTGCACCACAGTGAGCCTAGGGCACAAAGAACAGATGATAAAAGACACCCCCCTCCAAGTCATCAAACAAGAGATATCACACACAATGCCTGCTCCCCACTCCAGTCCAATCAATTGTCCTTCATTAAAATCTTATTAATATAATCATCATTATTGATACGAGGGCTGTCACTTGCTGAGACCCAGCTTTGCATATCCTCTACCATATTATATTTTCTTATAAGTAGCTGTTTGAATCCCCATTTTACAGTTGGTGAAACTGAGGCTCAGAGAGGTTAATTAACTTTCTCAAGGTCACAGAGTTAGAAACAAAACTGGGAATCCAAATTGTTCTGATGCCAGAGCCCTGCCTCCCTTATAAAGGAATGTAACCCAGGAAGATCTAAGGAGACCGATGTCATTGCTTCTGACCACTTTCAGGAAAGATGCAACCAGCCCAAGGTTGTTGGTAATTGGATCTCTGCTTAAAGCAGCTCTTTATCCCCAACTCCCTGCCTCCTGGACTTCTTTCAGAAAGAGAATATATTTTTCACTTGTGAAATCACTGGTGTGTTGCAAATGGCCCGAGGTCTCTCTCACGTCTTAAAGCCTGGCAAGTGAAATTTAAATTCTTTACCCTCCTGGTCTCTGGACATTAGTGGACCAAAGCCAGTTGGCTGAGCTTGGTCTCAGGCTCTGCCCCTAGGTCTCAAACCTGACCCCATCCTATGAAGACCAGTCCTGGGATGCCTTTTTGAAGATGAGCCTACACAGAATCCAATTCCATTCTGCTTCTCCCCAACCCCTCAGCCCACGATGGACCCCAGGTTGACTTTCCCTGAGTAGCCCAAGGTCCCAACAATGACATTGCAATAGCCACCCGCATTCCCCACTGCTCATCTTGGCCAGCTCTCAGCCTATAATTCTTTCCAAACTCGCCTGTATAAAATAATCATGTACACGAAGTAAAACAGGAGTCTCATATGCACACTTAATAACTCTTGTGTACTATACAAGAGGGAATTCCACTTTATAACCCCCAGAGCTTTTAAATGGTTCTCATTTAGCTTTGCATTCCCAGTGCAAGATCTAAAACTTCTCTCTCTCTGTCCCAGCCAGTTGCTGCCTTTTGAAACTGTTGTGTCTCCAGATTCCTTGGGACCATTTCATCTCCATCTCTGCTTCTAATTGGGGGGATTTAAGTATTGCTGTTTAGCCCTAGAGCTAAATGTCAGGGTTTCACTTAAAATCCCATATTTTGGGAACTGAGCACATTGTACTGGGAAAGCTTCAAGTGTGAGCATGTCACAGTACATGGAGTTAAATGGATCATCTAATCCTTCCAGCCACAAGCTCAATCGCAGGGTGAGAAAGTGGGTTTCCACCCCTGGCATTCGACAAGTGCCCTGTGTGACCTCAACCACATCACTGGTCCTTCTTGGACCTCTTTTCTTAAAGGGAGTCCTTCGGCAGTAGGTGGCAATTCTTCTGCATCTTCTAGGCAGTTAATCAGGCAAAACTTATTATCGAAGTCTTAGGTTTTAGGGGGATAGTCAATATCAAATCGTCTCTTACACTGACCCCATGGATACATGTCATACTTACCAAAACAGCAAAAACAATATCTGGGTGGGTGGGGGGGTTAATTAGCTTTATAAAATATGCATAAACCATGGCACCTAAGACTGTGGAGGACAGGAACCAAGGGATGCAATTAATTCACTGTATTAATCTGTACACTGAGCAAATATCCGTGACTACCTGGTCTTTGCCTGATACAGTGCTGGGTACTGAAAAGACAGATGAGCCAGATGCAGCCTCCTGGATCAATTCAATTTCATTTCACTCCCTATGGCCACAGCGGCTTGCCTTATGTTCTTGGAACACACCAATGTTGTTCCTGCCTCAGGGTCTTTGCACTTGCTATCCCCTCCACCTGGGATGCCCCCTCTTCTAGCTGTCAGTTGCCTTTGGGACCTCAACTCAAATGTCTCCTTTCAGTAGAGACCTTCCTTTACCATCCCTCCCCTTAACACTCCCACTTTCCTCTTGCTGCTCTAGCAT
Source organism: Lipotes vexillifer (assembly GCF_000442215.2). Lineage (NCBI taxonomy): Eukaryota > Metazoa > Chordata > Mammalia > Artiodactyla > Lipotidae > Lipotes > Lipotes vexillifer. Next base: position 295,417 of record NW_006791208.1, on the reverse strand, counting down.
CTTCACAGCGTGTGCCTCTATACGGAATCATGCTTGTTATGTGATTGTTTTCTGGTTTATCAACCAGTGTCCTTCTCTCCCAAACTGTAAGCTCCTTGAAATCAGAGACCTCCTCTATCATGCTACCTGTCTCTTCAAGGTCTAGAAGAGCACCTGGCATATAGAGAAATTCACTCCATAATCCAAATATAGAGGAATGACTCCATAATCAAATGAGTTTTACAGCTACATTTTTCCCCCTAAAACACATCTAGTTAATCTGTCAAACCCAACTTTGATTGTTCCCTTCAATGATATCAACATCCCCAGGGATGCAATTCCTTCTAGAACAGTGTATTTCAAATATGGTAGAACCACATAACTCTTAAGTGAAAAGAAATCCTAATAAATAAAGCAGTTACCATGGAGGCAAGTGTGCTCTGGTTGAGACAAAGGTTGGGGGTCTGGAACCCCATCCATTTCCCCGATCCCCAATCCTACCCTAAGACACCTTTGTAGCCCCACCTGGGACAAACTGTGCTATTTCAGTTTGAAGGAAACTTCATTTTTGCAAATGCTGGTAGGTATACCATGTACCAAAAGGGAGCTTCTGTGACTAAGTTTAGGAAATATGTAATTATTTTTAACAAATATGTATAAAGTGGACACTACATCCCAGAAATTGTGCTGTTTTCTGGGATACAGTAGAGAAAAAAAAAAAAAACAGGTAGAAGTCCCGTACTCATGGACCTCATAATCTAGGGATTAAAGAAAAGTCTACTGGTTAAAGAGAATAAATGGGACTCTTCCCTCATGGGCCATGCAGTGCATCAGTTCGAAGGTACACTGGGAATATCTGGATACACATTTTGCCCAAAGCTACTGGGCATGTCACGGATCTAGTGTTCCACAAAGCAGGCTTTGGGAAATGCTTGTCAAGACCAACTGCTGTGGGCATCACCAGAAAACGAACTCTACACCACTGCCAACTTTCAAAGCATTCCAACATTTTAAAAAAATGTATATAATCCTAGATGACTCAACTAATTTGATCTCTGACGATTCATAAGGCATTTTGAGAACTCCTGTGTCTTGGATCATCCTCTGGACATGGGTCATCCTTGTACTTGGAGTATGATGACATATTCATTATGAGACCCCCCTACCTGGCTGGTCGGTGACTGGAGGGCCTTGTTCTGCATTTACATCAGTGTATGGTTCTGTCTTTGTAGTCAGTTCTTATAGGAAATGCACTTCTTAGACCAGAAATGCCCTTCTTAGACCGGAAATGCCCTTCTTAGACCAGAAATGCCTGTAGAGAGATTTCAGCCATAAAATATACACTCTCCCCACACTCAAATCCGGCAGAAAACTCCAATCAAAAGAGAGATCCGTGTCACGTCATCTGCAAACAGTGACAGTTTTACTTCTTCTTTTCCAATTTGTATTCCTTTTATTTCTTTTTCTTCTCTGATTGCCGTGGCTAGGACTTCCAAAACTATGTTGAATAATAGTGGTGACAGTGGACATCCTTGTCTTGTTCCTGATCTTAGAGGAAATGCTTTCCGTTTTTCACCATTGAGAATGATGTTTGCTGTGGGTTTGTCGTATATGGCCTTTATTGTGTTGAGGTAGGTTCCCTCTATGCCCACTTTCTGGAGAGTTTTTATCGTAAATGGGTGTTGAATTTTGTCAAAAGCTTTTTCTGCATCTATTGAGATGATCATACGGTTTTTATTCTTCAATTTGTTAACAGGGTGTATCACATTGATTGATTTGTGTATATTGAAGAATCCTTGCATCCCTGGGATAAATCCCACTTGATCATGGTATGTGATCCTTTTAATGTGTTGTTAGATTCTGTTTGTGAGTATTTTGTTGAGGATTTTTGCATCTATATTCATCAGTGATATTGGCCTGTAGTTCTCTTTCTTTGTGACATCTTTGTCTGGTTTTGGTATCAGGGTGAAGGTGGCCTCATAGAATGAGTTTGGGAGTGTTCCTTCCTCTGCAATTTTCTGGAAGAGTTTGAGAAGGACGGGTGTTAGCTCTTCTCTAAATGTTTGATAGAATTCACCTGTGAAGCCATCTGGTCCTGGACTTCTGTTTGTTGGAAGATTTTTAATCACAGTTTCAATTTCATTACTTGTGATTGGTCTGTTCATATTTTCTATTTCTTCCTGGTTCAGTCTCGGAAGGCTGTGCTTTTCTAAGAATTTGTCCATTTCTTCCAGGTTGTCCATTTTATTGGCATAGAGTTGCTTGTAGTAGTCTCTTAGGATGCTTTGTATTTCTGTGCTGTCTGTTGTAACTTCTCCTTTTTCATTTCTAACTTTATTGATTTGAGTCCCCTCCCTCTTTTACTTGATGAGTCTGGCTAATGGTTTATCAATTTTGTTTATCTTCTCAAAGAACCAGCTTTTAGTTTTATTGATCTTTGCTATTGTTTTCCTTGTTTCTATTTCATTTATTTCTGTTCTGATCTTTCCTTCTGCTAACTTTGGGTTCTGTTTGTTCTTCTTTCTCTAGTTCCTTTAGGTGTAAGGTTAGATTGTTTATTTGAGATGTTTCTTGTTTCTTGAGGTAGGCTTGTATAGCTATAAACTTCCCTCTTAGAACTGCTTTTCCTGCATCCCATAGGTTTTGGATTGTCATGTTTTCATTATCATTTGTCTCTAGGTATTTTGTATTTCCATTTTGATTTCTTCAGTGATCTCTTGGTTATTTAGTAACGTATTGTTTCGCCTCCATGTGTTTGTGCTTTTTACGTTTTTTTCCCTGTAATTGATTTCTAGTCTCATAGCGTTGTGGTCAGAAAAGATGCTTGATATGATTTCAATTGTCTTAAATTTACTGAGGCTTGATTTGTGACCCAAGATGTGATCTATCCTGGAGAATGTTCTGTGCGCACTTGAGAAGAAAGTGTAATCTGCTGTTTTTGGATGGAATGTCCTATAAATATCAACCAAATCTATCTGGTCTTTTGGGTCATTTAAAGCTTGTGTTTCCTTAGTAATTTTCTGTTTGGATGATCTGTCCATTGGTGTAAGTGAGGTGTTTAAGTCCCCCACTATTATTGTGTTACTGTCAATTTCCTCTTGTATAGCTGTTAGCAGTTGCCTTATGTATTGAGGTGCTTCTATGTTGGGTGCACATATATTTATAATTGCTATATCTTCTTCTTGGATTGATCCCTTGATCATTATGTAGTGTCCTTCCTTGTCTCTTGTAACATTCTTTATTTTAAAGTCTATTTTATCTGATATGGGTATTGCTACTCCAGCTTTCTTTTGATTTCCATTTGCATGGAATATCTTTTTCCATCCCCTCACTTTCAGTCTGAATGTGTCCCTAGGTATGAATTGGGTGTCTTGTAGACAGCATATATATGGGTCTAGTTTTTGTATCCATTCAGCAAGTCTGTGTCTTTTGGTTGGAGCATTTAATCCACTCACGTTTAAGGTAATTCTCGATATGTATGTTCCTATTACCATTTTCTTAATTGTTTTGGGTTGTTTTTGTAGGTCCTTTTCTTCTCTTGTGTTTCCCACTTAGAGAAGTTCCTTTAGCATTTGTTGGAGAGCTGGTTTGGTGGTACTGAATTCTCTTAGCTTTTGCTTGTCTGTAAAGCTTTTGATTTCTCCATTGAATCTGAATGAGATCCTTGCCAGGTAGAGTAATCTTGGTTGTAGGTTCTTCCTTTTCATCACTTTAAGTATATCATGCCACTCCCTTCTGGCTTGTAGAGTTTCTGCTGAGAAATCAGCTGTTAACCTTATGGGGGTTCCCTTGTATGTTATTTGTCATTTTTCCCTTGCTGCTTTCAATAACTTTTCTTTGTCTTTAAGTTTTGCCAATTTGATTACTATGTGTCTCGGCGCATTTCTCCTTGGGTTTCTCCTGTATGGGACTCTCTGCACTTCCTGGACTTGGGTGGCTATTTCCTTTCCCACGTTAGGGAAGTTTTTGACTATAACCTCCTCTAATATTTTCTCAGGTCCTTTGTCTGTCTCTTCTCCTTCTGGGACCCCTATAATGTGAACGTTGTTGCATTTAATGTTGTCCCAGAGGTCTCTTAGGCTGTCTTCATTTCTTTTCATTCTTTTTTCTTTATTCTGTTCCGCAGCAGTGAATTCCACCATTCTGTCTTCCAGGTGACTTATCCGTTCTTCTGCCTCAGTTGTTCTGCTATTGATTCCTTCTAGTGTAGTTTTCATTTCAGTTATTATATTGTTCATCTCTGTTTCTTTGTTCTTTAATTCTTCTAGGTCTTTGTTAAACATTTCTTGCATCTTCTCAACCTTTGCCTCCATTCTTTTTCTGAGGTCCTGGATCATCTTCACTATCATTATTCTGAATTCTTTTTCTGGAAGGTTGCCTATCTCCACTTCATTGAGTTATTTTTCTGGGGTTTTATCTTGTTCCTTCATCTGGTACATAGCCCTCTGACTTTTCATCTTGTCTATCTTTCTGTGAATGTGGCTTTTGTTCCACAGGCTGCAGGACTGTAGTTCTTCTTGCTTCTGCTGTCTACCCTCTGTCACAGTAGTTATTATTATTCACGACAACCATGTAGGGTTCCCTATTTTCCACCAGGCACTTTGCAAAAATATTTTCCATGTATTATTGCTTCTTTTCCCAACTCATAAGTGGTAGATACTATCACCACTCCTGTTTTTGTTTTTGTTTTTGTTTTGCGGTATGCGGGCCTCTCACTGTCGTGGCCTCTCCCGTTGCGGAGCACAGGCTCCTGACGCGCAGGCTCAGCGGCCATGGCTCACGGGCCCAGCCGCTCCGCGGCATGTGGGACCTTCCCGGACCGGGGCACGAACCCGTGTCCCCTGCATCGGCAGGCGGACTCTCAACCACTGTGCCACCAGGGAAGCCCACCACTCCTGTTTTAAAGAGGAGAACACTGGGGCTCAGAAAGGCTAAATAACTTGCCCTAAAAATATGATGAGTAAATGGAAGACCAAAATTTGAAACCAAGCTAATCTGATTCCCAAGTCCACACTCTCTCCTCTACATTTCCCAATTCATGGCTTAAAGCTTAGGTCTTAGAAACTGAAGCTTAGGTCTTCAGTTTCTTGAGTGATTTCTTTGAGTTTCAAACAACACCTAACACAGTTCGTGATACCTCGTGAGGGCTCAGCAGAGACTAATTGAATGAGCTGCGAGAGGCAACAAGGTACCAAGGAACGAGCTTTGGGTTAGAAAGCAAGAAAACTGGATCCTTCTCCAGGCTTTGTAACTAATCCATGATGCGACCTGAGCAAGCCCCTTCCTCCTTTCTGCACCTTTGTCTTCCCATCTGTAAAATGAGAGGACTGGAAGAGTTGATTTCTAACATGATCCCTCCATCTTAGTCCAAGTGACCTACAGTGCAAGCTGCTGCCACATTTTTTTTTTTAATGGGAATTCCCAAGAGGATAGAGATGGTGTTGTCTATTCCCGACATCCTTAGCGCTTACCAGCGGGCCAGGCACAGAGTCGATGCTCAGTCAGTACTTGTTAAATGAATGAATAAATGAATGAATGGATACTGACACCCACTTGAACCTCTGCTGAGAATAACCTAGAAACACCTCCCACATCCCAAATCCCAGAAAGAAGCAAAAGTCATTTCCTTGTAAGGGAAGATAGATCCACCTGTGAACCGCAGCACGGACCCAAGCCTTCAAGAACGGGAGTGGCTGGAGGCCAGCCAATAGGGGCAGACGGAAGGAAGCTGGGGAGGAGGGGGAGGACTCTCAGATCCCCCTCCCCACCCCACACCCCACCCATGAACTTCAAATTCCTGGGTCAGACTTTTCATCACTAGCATGGAGCCTCTGGAAAATATACATGAGAAGGGTCCAAGTCTAGTTTTTGCAAGGTATTTGCCCCATCTCTCACCCTCCCCTGATGTAGACGAAGAAGAGATCAAGAAGCCAAGAGACAGAACACTGTAAAAACCCCTTTGTGCAAAATAAATAAATAAATCGATCCAAGACCTCATCTTTCTAGTTATAAAAACATGTTTTCCTTGCTTTCTGACCCTCTAGCATTTTGGAGTTTGGGGAGTTCACTGGGTGCCTAGTGTTCGTGAACACTTGGAAAGCTCATCACCCTGACCCTTCTTGGCATTCAAATCTTAACACTGGTGGCTGAAAAGTACTTTGGCTTTGGAAAAAACAAAAAAAATCTGTTTTTGTTTTTGTTTTTGTTTCCAAACATCCTCATCACTGAGCTCCCACTTTGGGACTTTGTGCTGGGTTTTCTCTGATAGCTTATGGATTCGCAAACACATAACCAGAGTTTTCCTTTTCCCACGGACTCCGTGGAATTCACCTGCAAACTTGGTGATTATTTATGTTCTAACATACTTTCGGTCAAGCCACCCAGGACTTCATATCCACAGGAAAACTGACAAATCCAATCAACTCTCCAAATACCGTTCTGTAAAGTCTTATTCATTTGGATGCCGTCAGTTCAGAATTTTTGGATAATTCAGACAGTCTGGATGGAAGTTGCTTTTTGCACAGCTCTACCAAAAAAAACAGAGTTTCTTAAGAAATTGCTAATGCAAAGCAGACCGTTGGAGCTGAGAATAAACTGTCTTCGAGCTCTTCAGAGTGGCTTTTCACTGACAGGCAATCAACGATTAATTACAAATTATTTTTATCAAATAATTAAAATGAATTCCAGGCAACTCACCACAACCTTGGGAATAGTATAGGATAGAGGCAAAAAAAGAAAAACAAGAAAAAAGAAAGAAAGGGTTTCAATCCATCATGCATGGGCTCAAATTCCAGCTTTGCAACTCATGAGTTTCCGTTACTGTGCATAAACTTCACTTCTCTGAGCCTTAATTCTGACATATGGAAAAGTGTGCAGGATGGACACAAGAACTGGAAATCACATAGGTGAAGGCAGAGTTTCCAAAACTATGCTCAGAAGGATTGTAAGTTCACAAGATGTTAACACATATTGCATGAAAAAGAGATCCATGGTTGAATAAGCTGGGGATAAACTAGGCTAAACAAAATTAAGTATGTTTGCTTGCTTTTTGCATTTGTTTATTTGTAGACCTTCTCAATGCCTTTAATACTGCGCTTTATGTTGTGAGTTTCCAAAAGGAGGAGAGACTAAGCATTTTTTTTCCCCAAATTTCTTTCACCAGGAAACTCTTTCTGTTGAAACACTTTTTGACCTCTTACAGAACTCCCACTGAACACAGCTTGGAAAACAAAGCCCTACGATCTGTGGTCTGAACATTGTCTCCAGTAGGGGTATTGAGCCCTTATGGAGACATTCATACTCTATCCCCAAATACTCTTGGGACCAAGGCCAAACCTAGAAGATAGAGTTCATGACCAGGAAACCATATTTTGGCATATGAAGCCATGTCTTACAGACTCCGCACAAACCATCTTAGAAAACGTAACTTACAGGATTTTTTTTTAGATGTACCTGGAAGCCATTATATCTGGATGCTAGGATCTTCAAGGTCATTGACTCAAGGCCCTAAAGGTTTCAGAAGATTAAGGAAATGGACTGGAGAGAGAAGGCATGGGAGGGAAGCAAGGTATCTAATTCCGGCACTTGATAAGGAGAGTTTGGGAAGTCACTAACGTAATGAAAAAGAGAAACCATATAGAATAAAATTCGAGTCTTGTTATCAGTTTTCCTTCTGGGAGCTATGGTAAATGCAGCTGTCCTTATCCTCAAGGGACAAAGAGAAGGACACGCAAGGAACTTGGGATGGTATTAAAAGGTGGGCGCAAAAAAAGGTCAAGATTAGCCCTTACCCTAATAAGATTGAAAACGGTATTAGCAAGACAGAGTTCTCACCCTCACAATGATCGTTACAACACAGCTCATAGCTACGAACTAAATGAAAGTTCCAGACTGTAAGATGTCGTTCATTCATGTCTTCGTTTATTTGTGCCTTCAAGACTTCCGTGTGTCTAGCATGTGAGAGGTGCGAGGGAGAGAGTGGGGACGAGGCTAAATCAGGTCCCTTCCTTCCGGGAGCTTACACTCTAATAGGGGAGTATGGCAGAGGCAATGATGGTCACCAGCTCTCCGTGTGTTCCTCAATATTTCCCAGCTGCCCTTGAAATTAGGTTGGGGTCACATGACTGGGTTCTGTTTGACGGGAAGGTGGGCAGAGACGGCCCCACCTTTAAAAACACCCTCCCATGTGACTCTCCAGCCTTTTCTTCCTCCACTGTGATGACCTTAGGGGTCACGTGTTCTTTTGGAAGAGTAAAAAAGATGGAGAAGGGCTGTCCAAGTACATAGGACTATGACGTGAGAGAGAAATAAACGTTTATTGAGTTAGGCACTGAGATTTAGGGGGTCTTCTCCGTAGTACGCATGAACAAGAGTGGCCATGTCTGGCCCATGTGCAAGTGAACAGGGAAAAACAGACAAAAAAGAGAGGCGTTGATGTACAAAGACAGAAAACCGAGATGAGAAGCCACGTGAACCAAGACAGATGAACAAAGTCATCTTGGATCCTGAGCTGGGGGCTCCTGCTTCTAGGTCCTTGTGCGGTCTACCATGTACCCTTGCCCTTGCTTTCTTCAACATACCCCAATGTCCTCCAATACTTCCATGTCTGGGGTACAACTTACAGTAAACTTTTGCTCCCGATGACTAAAAAGTCCTTGACTAACTCAACACATTACGGCTAGAGCATGGAACAGTCTTCCCTCTTAAACCAAAACAGAAAAAGCATGTATAGGGCACTATATAAGCATGCCATAGCCTGGCCTTCAAGTAGCACACAGTAGGCTCATAAAAGTTTGAGCAAATTGTAACGGGAGGGACAGAGAAGAACACTGAGAAGGTGAATATCTTTTAAATAAAAGCCTTTTTTCTAAATGTTGTTCAAAAGGTCACTTTACAATTTAATAAAACAAAAATAATAACGCAGTGAAAAACTGCCAAGATTACCGAGTTAGGACTCATTATGTGCTGAAAGAGCTTGAAATAAAAGACAACTCTTAAGTACCGTGCATTATAATTATTTGCTACTTTAAAGAACCACAGTCAGTCCTCCGGCTGCCTAACCTCGACTCTGTCAAAGGACTGGAGATAGTGTTGGGAGGATTGTCTCATTCTGGGGCCTGGCTTCCTCTGCCAGGTTCCCCCAGGAGCCTGTCTGTGTGACAAGGACGACTTCATCACCAATCTCTTCTTTGACTCTCCCTAACCTTGGTTGGCAGGGAAAGGGGCAAAAAATAACAGGGAACAATAGTCTCAGTGAGAGAAATAACTGAAAGATCATGGAGAAAGAAATCCAGCAGGTGAGTTTCTTAATGAAAGGATCTACACGCTTCTTATCCTTTCTTTGTTCCCCCTCTAGGGTAGGGACTGTGTCTGGGCCCTTCACCGTTGTACTCACAGCCTCCTCGAGCAGCAGTCCTGGGCACGGAACAGAGGATCAATGATCATCTGCTGATTGAATGAACAAATGAATGAGAGTACCCTTTACTTTCTTGTTTCTAGATTGATGTCAGTTCTGAGATATAAAACTATCTCAATATAAGAAAATAGTTCAGGTCATAAACTGTGGAATCTCTGACCAAATGTGGAATAGCCAGGGAAGCCTCTCACAGGAGTTGGAAGCTCTCAGCAACTGTGGTGAAGCCCAGAAAGGGAAAAATATTTCATTGAGGTTATGCAGAGATGCTTCTTTGTTCTTCCAATGGTCATTAAAATGAGGACCTGGTGTGAGCTGGGTTCATGCTAAGACCAGAGGTGATTAAGAAACAGCACTTCTTACATACAGATTGCCAACGAACACATGAAAAGATGCTCAACATCACTAACCATTAGAGAAATGCAAATCCAAACTACAATGAGATATCATCTCACACCGGTCAGAACGGCCATCATCAAAAAATCTAGAAGCAATAAATGCTGCAGACGGTGTGGAGAAAAGGGAACCCTCTTGCACTGCTGGTGGGAATGTGAACTGGTACAGCCACTGTGGGGAACAGTATGGAGGTTCCTTAAAAAACTACAAATAGAACTACCGTATGACCCAGCAATCCCGCTCCTGGGCATATACCCTGAGAAAACCATAATTCAAAAAGAGTCATGGACCACAATGTTCATTGCAGCTCTATTTACAACGGCCAGGACATGGAAGCAACCTAAGTGTCCATCGACAGGTGAATGGATAAAGAAGATGTGGCACATATATGCAATGGAATATTACTCAGCCATAAAATGGAACGAAATTGAGTTATTTGCAGTGAGGTGGAGGGACCTAGAGTCTGTCGTACAGAGTGAGGTAAGTCAGAAAGAGAAAGACAAATACTGTATGCTAACCCATATATATGGAACCTACAAAAACCTGGTGGCAGGGCAGGAATACAGTCGCAGACGTAGAGAACGGACTTGAGGTCACGGTGTTCTGGGGGTAGGGAAGGGGAAGCTGGGACTAAGTGAGAGAGTAGCATTGACATATATACACTACCAAATGTAAAATGGATGGCGAGTGGGAAACTGCTGATTCACTCTGTTGTACAGCAGAAACTAACACAACACTGTAAAGCAATTATACTCCAATCAAGATGCGACAAAAAAGAAAAGAAAAAAGAAAAGAAATGGTACTCCTTCTTCGGCAGAAAGGACAGACCTGTAACATGGTCTACACTCTGGCCCAGCACCATCCAGCAGAAATCTAAGGGAAGCCACATTCGTCATTTTAAATTTCGAGTAGTCACATTTTTAAAAAGTGAAAAGTAACTTGTGAAATAAATATAATATTATTAAATGTATGATTAAATGTACTACCAAAATGTACATTGTTAACCTAATATGGCCAAAATATGATCACTTCATCATGTGATCAAGATAAAAATTATCAATGAGCTATTTTACATTCTTTTTTCATCCTAAGGCTCCAAAAAGGGATATTTTATACTAACAGCCCTTCTTATTTGGACGCTAAATTTTCATCGAAAATTCCTGACCTACATTTAGGAGTCATAATACTTACAGTTGGAAAGTGCAGCTTCACATACTAAAGTTGTTTCAAACATACTTAAAAGCCTTCCAATAGCTGAATCATGTCAGTTTTAAAATTTGAATTTAAATTAATCAACATTAACTAAAATGAAAAATTCAGTTCTTAAGTTGCATAAGCCACTCTTCAAGTGCTGAAAAGTCCCAGTACCTACTGGCTACCATATTGGACGAGTATAGGTCTAGAATAGTTCCATCACTGCAGAAAGTTCTGTGGGACAGCATTACTCTTGGTGGTCTAAGAAACCTACAAACATTGAGGATAACCATGTGTTTTGCCCTTTTTTATATCCCTTAGAGCAATGATTAATTCATAAGATTCTGTAAATGATTGTTGAAATAATGAATGAATGACCGTGCTGTCACATTACAGAGGCTGGAGGGTTTAAAGAAAACTTGACAAAAGAAGGGACATTTATGATAGGTCTTAACGGTTGAATAGAAGTCCACTAGGCAAACAATAAGGCAAAGACAGAGGAAGAGCCTGGTACATAGGTGCTGGATTACAAAACGATCTACTGTGTTGTTAAGAGCATGGTTTTTCTTTCATTTGTTTTGCAAAATCAAGATGAAATTGAACTTTTTCTGCACTACTTTCCAGCTGGGTGTCTTTGGAAAAATCACTTAACCTCTCTTAGCCTTGGTTTCCTCATCTGTAAAATGGGAGTACTAATTTCATTAGTTTTGAGGACTCATGAGGTTATAGATGCAGAGTGTTCACCACAGTGCCTGGTACGTAATAAACAGTCAAAAAACATTAAATGTCAGTCATTATCGTGTCCAGCGTTTAGTGAGAAGTGGATTGTGGCGGCACAGTAGGGTGCCAGATAGCCCCTGACCCTGACATCTCTTCTCCTCTGTCTTAGTGCCCTGATTTTTAATAGTGTAGTTATGTCCCAGTTAAAAGCCCAGTTCTCTCAGCCTTCTTATAACCAAGAGAAGCCATGGGCCCTAGTGTAGGTCAATAAAGTTTAAATGAATGACCTGTGTGTTATTTCTAGGAAGTTTCTTAGAGGGAGGGGGTTTCTCTTCCACCTTCCTCCCCTGCTGTCCCGAAAGCAAGTGACGCACTAAGTTTGGCAGAGCAGGAAATCAGAAGGCACCTGAGTCCCTGATGAGTGAGTGGTTCTAAGTGAGCGAAGCAATAGGTAACGTTTCCCGTCTTCCTTGTCCTCGGAACCAGTTCGTCAAGGACCACCTCTTGGGATGAGAACAAAGTTTGGGCAGCATAGTTTAGGTGATGAGGATGGAATCGTTAATAGCTGAGATGCCAGTGGACCAGGAAGACCGTCTATAAAGAGTGTGTGCACTTCCTCACGCTCTGGGATGCTGGAGGGATGGTGAGGTGCCATCGGGGCCGATGGTCCCCTTACAGCTTACATGGCTGGACCTGGTCAGTAGTTTGTGAGGTCAAGGGGACCAAAGGTGATCTGTTGGTCAACAGCAGTGGTGGCTTCACCATCTGGTGCGGGTTTGTCATTTTTCTGCTACGCCTGCAGCTGCGTGTTTATTGTGGTTCTCCTGCTGACTGTCAATTGACATTAGACGCTAAGGAATGTTGCCGTGTCTCTCAAATCTATTGTGTTTCTCGTAAACTGTTGTTTGTTGTGGCCGAAAAATTGGATGATGGGATTTTTTTCAGGCTGTATTTTTGGAGCAGTCATTTGATGTTTGGAAGAGAACATTTGCTTATGTGTTTTTAAACCATCAAAAATGGGAATAAAGTCAGTAAGTTACTCCTTGCTGTCCTTCAAAGAAACCCAAGCATGGCTTTGGACATCCTTTGCCTTAAATACTCTACCAAAACTTGGTACATTGAGCTAAGTAGACTGGAATTATTCACAGAGAGGAAAGTATCTTATAATCCCCCAACTAGGTTGTGGTATCCTTCATAAAAGAAATAAAGGCATCATTCCAGAGACTCACTGTGATGTTTTGTTATTATAGTCCAACAGAGAACTTAAGTGATTCTATATTCTTGGAGTTACTTCATCAGGAATTGGGTTCCTTGATCTGCTGCCTGTGTAGGTATGGCTTTCAGATGAAATGAAATAGATCCATCAGGCCCCTTGCACTTGCTGGGCGAAGTGAGCCTTGAGGTTATCAATAAATTGGAATTATTATTGTTAGCTATAGTTATTACAATGATTTTCTAAAAAAATTGTTTTGATGTGGACCATTTTTAAAGTCTTTATTGCATTTGTTACAATATTGCTCCTGTTTTATGTTCTGGTTTTTTTGGCCACGGGGCATGTGGGATCTCAACTCCCCGAACAGGGATTGAATCCACACCCCGTGCATTGGAAGGCAAAGTCTTAACCACTGGACCGCCAGGGAAGTCCCTACAATGATTTTTGAATAACCCTGACAGCTATATTTTCTTCATGCTAAGAATAGATATATTCCATCGGCAACTTCCTATAAGTGCAGTGCTAAGCGCTTTACATGTCATCTCAAACCTCCCAACAATCCTAGAGGCAGGAGTTGTTATTAATGGCATTTCACAGCAGGAAACTGAGGATCAGAGAAGTTAAGCAATTGCTCAACGTCACACAGCTGAGACCGGTGTCAAAAACAAGCCTGCTAGACTCTGAGAGTCCTGAACTTAATGCGTTAAGCTATGTTGTGCTTAATGCTTCCTATTCAGCTACTATAAAACCTGGTAATGAGCCTCTTCCTCCATTAGCCAACTATATTGTTTAATATTACTCCATGGGCAAAGCATTTGGGAAGATATGTTTTCTGCCATGCTTTAAAGCAACGTATTCTTGGACCTTGCTTTTCTCATCCTCAAAATGGGGTGTTGACTTCAACAGTTTGCTCTGAGGATTAATGAGGCAATGGATGAGAAGGATTCAGAGAGATGGGAATAGGAGCCTGAGTCTCGGCTAAAGGGATATGAAATGGTAGGTCTTTTTCATCTGAGCTAGTTCCCTCCATTTGCATTTGAACTCAAAGGGGGAAGGAATACATTTTCAAAATGGAACCCAAGGCTGTTTAACTCAATCCTTTCATATCATTACAGGCCTCCCCAGATGAGGTTAGTGGCCCCCCAGTTATTCACAATTAATTCTGTTAACCATGCACATGTCAAAAAAATACAACTGCCAAATTTTGCGAGTGGAGGTGTTCCCTGTTCCCACCCACAACCAAACATCTGTGGAAATTCCAAAGAGGGTCTTCAGGCACAGCTGAAACCTCTCACGTGGGGCTACTCTTGCCGACAGGAATGATGCTGGGCCAGCCCACCCTGGTTTTCCAGAAAGTATCTGGGCTTTCCAAGTCTTGGGCAATTTTAGCCAAGGATTGTTTTTCTGTTTTGATTGTTGCGCTCTTTCCAAGTTGAAGACATCTGTGAAGTGTTTTCTTGATTGCAAAAATGGACCCTGTTTAGTTTGCGTGTGTGTGTTTTGCTCCATATAGAAGAATCACCAAAGAGAATAAAGGTCATCTAGAGGGCAAAGAAGTTCCCCCAACGGGAAATAAAATGAGAAGGAAAAAAATGTGCTCCGCACACAAGGGTGTGTTATTGGCTGATAGGAGCTGGTAGAACCTTGAGAAAGAAAAGAACACATACTAAAGCCAGGCAGAGCTGTGCTAAAATCTCAGCTCTGCTCTTGTAAGCTGTGTGACCTTGAGCTAGTGACTTCCCTTTTCTGAGCCTCCGTGACCTTTTCTGAAAATTGGTAAGAGGGATGGTAAATAATAATTACTGGTTGTATTTGTTGAACATTTACTATGTGCCATTAGTCCTCTTAATTCTCAAGACACATCTTTGAGCTCTGAAATATCACCCCCATTTCACGGAAGACGAAGACTCGGAACACATTCCCCATAGTCACAGAATAAATGGTAGGAAAGGATCAGTATGCTATCTGGCTCCGGAGAGTAAGCTTCTAACGTGGTTTTAACACAAAGCGTTGATGTGAGAATTTAGTGAGAAGATTCAAGTAAAGTGCCACCTCCTAACAGAATTATTCACCAAGAGTATTGGCAACAAAAGCAAAAATAAACAAGTGGAACTATATCAAACTCAAAAGTTTCTGCACAGCAAAGGAAATCATCAACAGAGTGAAGAAACAAGCTATGGAGAGCGAGAAAATATTTGCAAACTGTATATCTGATAAAAGGTTACTATCCAAAATATACAAGGAACTCCTACAGCTCAACAGCAAAGAAACAACCCAATTTAAAAATAAGCAAAGGAACCAAATGGACATTCTCCCCAAAAAGACATACAAATGGCCAAAAGGTCCCGGAAAAAGCGCTCAACATCACTAATCAGGGAAATCAAAACCACACGGAGATGTCACCTCACGCCTGTTAGAATGGCTAATTATAAAAAAAACAAGAACAAAAAATAGCAAATGTTATCAATAATGTGAAAGGGAACCTTGCACACTGTTGGTGGGAATGGAAATTGGTGCAGCCACCGTGGAAAACACTATGGAGGCTCCTCACATAATTAAAAACAGAACTACCACATGACCCAGCAATTCCACTCTGGACATTTATCCAAAGGACAGGAATCAGGACCTCTAAGCCATATCCGCATTCCCATGTTCATTACAGCATTATTCACAATAGCAAAGACACGGAAGCAGCCTAAATGTCCATCAGTTGGTGAATGGATAAAGAAAATGTGGTATTTACATACATATGAATATTATTCAGCCTTTAAAAAGAAGGAAATCCCACCATTTGTGACAACATGGATGAGTCTGGAGGACATTATGCAAAGTGAAACAAGCCAAACACAGAAAGACAAATACAATATATCGTTTATATGAGGAATCTCATAGAAACAGACAGTAGAATGGTGGTTGCCAGGGGCTCAAGGGAAACAGAGAGGTGTCAGTCAAAGGGTGCAAAGTTTCAGTTATGCAAGATGAATAAATCCTAGAGCTCTACATACAGCACAGCGCCTGTAGTTAGCAATGCTGTATTGTATACTCAAAAATTAGTTAGGAGAATAGATCTTATGAATAGTCAAGGGAAGGAAAGAAGGAACGAAGGAAGGAAGGAAGGAAGGAAGGAAGGAAGGAGGAAGGAAAGAGAGAGAGAGAGAGAGAAAGAAGGAAAGAGAGAGGGAGGGAGGGAGGAAAGAAGGAACTTTTGTAATGATGGATAGGTTTACGGTATAGATGTAGAGATGGTTTCATGCGTATATACTTATCTGCAATATCATCAGGTGTAGGCATGACATACTCAATTAAAATAGGTCAATGGATATAGAGGTAGATTCATTAACACACACACACACACACACACACACACACACACACACACACACAAAGAAACTTCCACCTCCAGAGCTAAGGGAAAAAAAGAAAGGTGAGCAGAAAGGAACTCTCAGATAATAAGAGCTTCCCACTACAATGAAGCCATTGATATCCAACAAAGAAAGGTCCGAGGGGGGAAGAGATTTGATGGAAATGTGATAGATGTGGGAAAAGACTAATAAAGCCTCTATTCTTCCAATGACCCTGTGGCCACTGAGGCACCAGGATGTGCCAGGGGTTGAACATCAGCTCCCAGGGGGCCAACAGGTCACGACGGTCAGGAAATTCCTGTGGGTCAAACTAACAGATACGTGGAGAACCTTCCGTGTTAGAGACTGTGTCAGTGAACAAATGCACAGTATCAATTAGACCCTTGGAGCAAGCTTCAGAATCGATCCCTTCTTATTCCAGATTCCCAGAAGGCATTTGCACGTTCAGCCGTGTAGGTGCAACATCATTTACTGAACCACTGCTATGTCCGAATTCCAATTTGGGGGCTGTGGGAAACAGGACTCTGGTCATCACCACCGCCGTACTTAGAACACAAATGGCAACAATTTGGAATCCATGTGGCAGAATTAGAAATCACAATGAAATGAAGGTTGTCAATGAAACTGTCAAGTATACGAAAGACACAACATCATCTACACATAAACACTATAAAAAAAAATGAAAAAGCGGGCTTCCCTGGTGGCGCAGTGGTTGAGAGTCCCCCTGCCAATGCAGGGGATATGGGTTCGTGCCCCGGTCCGGGAGGATCCCACATGCCGCGAAAAAAAAAAAAAAAAAAAAAAGAAAAAGAAAAAGCATGGAACCGAAATTCTGACTTGTTGGAACCTACAGTTAACCAGAATGCTTTTCTCCTATTTCACTTTTAGGAAAAGACATGGATTAGAACAGCGGTCCCCAACTTTTTGGCACCAGGGACCGGTTTCATGGAAGACAATTTTTCCGCAGACCGGGATGGGGGAGTGGGGCTGGAGGGGCAGGATGGTTCAGGCAGTAACGCGAGCGATGGGAGCCAAGGGTTCTTCCGCCACTCACCTCCTGCTGTGTGGCCCGGTTCCTAACAGACTGCGGACAGGTCCACGGCCCGGGGGTTAGAGACCCTTGGATTAGAAAAATAAATGAAGGTGGATTCAGAAATTTAGCCAAAAGAGGAGTCAGAACATATTCAACTTAATTTCCAATACCTTCTGCATCCTTTTCACCTATGTTCACTAGATTGTGAGTACCATGAAGACAGAGGCCACATTTTTCTGTTCACTGATGCATCCTTAATACCTAGCAGAGTACACAGCACTTAGTAGGAGTGTAGCGAATGTTTATTGAACAAACGCTGACCCCCCGCCCCACCCGCGTCCCCTAGATATTTAAGCAACAAAGCAAGATTTCAACTGTGATCATCATTGGCCAAGGCAAGAAAGGAGATGCACCTACTTTAGAAAATTTGTCAAAAACGAGGTGCGGTAGATTCAAGACGGCCATAAATTATTTGCTACTCCTCCTACTGAGAGGTGAAAACGAATTCCTTCCCTTGGAATCTGTAGTGATTCTACTGAACTTTCTGACCAATAGAATCTGGCACAAAGAATGCTCTCAAATTTCTGAGACTAGGTCATAAGAGGCCTTTTGAGTTACACTTTGGCCCCTTGGAACATTCTTTCTAGGAGCCCTTAGCTGCCCTGGAAGCAGCTCATGTCTCTCTGCTGGAGAGAGGTCACTCGTAGGCAGTCCAGTTAGCACTCCTAACTGAGCCATCCTTCCAGCCGGACCCTCCAGAGAAATGAATGAAACCTTTCTGGATACCCCATCCCAGGGGTCAGAACACCTTCTCTATAAAATGCCAGATACTGAAGGCTCTACAGGCCACCCAGTGTCTGTTGTAACTAATCAACTCTGCTGTTACAGCATGAAGGCCATCAGAGACAGTATATAAAAGAATGGGCACGGGGCTTCCCTGGGGGCACAGTGGTTGAGAGTCCGCCTGCCGATGCAGGGGACACGGGTTCGTGCCCCGGTCCGGGAAGATCCCACATGCCACGGAGCGGCTGGGCCCGTGAGCCATGGCCGCTGAGCCTGCGCGTCCGGAGCCTGTGCTCTGCAACGGGAGAGGCCACAACAGTGAGAGGCCCGCGTACCAGAAAAAAATTAAAAAATAAAAAAATAAATAATGGGCATGGCTGTGTTCCAATAAAACTTTATTTACAAAAACAGCTGCTGGGCTGGATTTGGCTTGCAGGCCATAGTTTTCTGACCTCTGCTCTCGACCATCCCCAGTGACCTCTGTTAATGCTGTACAGAACAGAAGAATCGCCCAGCTGAGTCCTGTCCAAATTCCTAACCTGCAAGATAGTTTAAAAATAAAGCAGATTTCATTTTAAGCCGCTAAGTTTTGAACCGTTTGTTATGCAGCCATAGATAACTGGAACAAAAGAATTACAACCAAAAATAATGTCGGGGGTGGGAGGGAGGCAGGGATAACTCTCAGTCCATCCCCACAAGCACAACAGTTGCTCTACGTGAGGATGGAGTAGTAGAAAATAAAGGCGTTATCACCCAGGACTGGATTATTCTGGCCAGAAGTAAGGAGATTTGAGCTCAGAATGGAAGAAGGTGTTGAAGATGAGGGAAGGATGCAGAGAAGAGAAGCAGAGTGTTGTGCACGGTTGCAGGACCTCCTTACTGCAGGAGTCCAGGGGGTGAGGGAGGGCACTGTTCATGCTATTTCCTACATGGATGGTGCCCCCAGGAGGTGTTCATCACGGTAACCCTGGTTGAGAAAGAGCAGGAGGTCGTCCATTAAATAGGCTTTGGAGTCAGATAAACCTGGGTTCACATCCAGCTCCATCTCATACCTAGGGCACGAGCCTGAACAAGCTTTTTAAACTCCCTGAAGCTCACTTTCCTCACTTTAAATAGTCCTTAGCTCCTAGGGTGCTTGTGAGAATAAAAGAGGCTCTCTAAGTTAAATTTAGAAAAAGGATAGGTCTTCAATAAACAGCGTTTAATATATATGTATTTGTATATGTGTGTGTGCATGTGCGCACCCACACACACACATATGTTTATAAAGAAAAAAACCTACGGGTGCAATACGACACCACTCAATGGAGCCGAGGGTAGTTGAAAACAAGGGTTTTCCAGAGCACGAGTTCATAAAAGTCATCAAGCATGCCTGGAGCCCTCACTCAAAAATTGTGAGGCACTTTAACACATTATCTGATGTCAGTGTGGTTAAGAATCACCTTGGGGTCCTTGCTGAAATGTATATCCCTTTCCTTCCCCCCACCACACAACCCCAAGAGATTCTGATTCAGCAGATCTGGGCTGGGATCCAGGGATCTGAGTTGTTAGCAAGCACCCCAGGGTTTGCTCATCCAAAAAGTCCTCTGGTCGCACTTTGAGAAACTTCTTTCTGTAAGCCTCATGCCATGAAGAAAGAGCTCAGAGAGGTGAAGTGGCTTGCCCAAGGTCATCCATCTGGATAGTGGCAGAGGCAGGGCTTTTAATCCATGTCCTGTACTCCAGGCACCCTACAGCATCTGCCTGCAAACTAGGTATGATGACTGGCACTGTTCTTCACTGTATCCCCAGGTTTCTAGCAAAAAAAAAAGAAGCCTGGCTTTGGGAATCTTCCGACCCAATCATCCTATTGTACAGATGGACAAACTGAGATTCCCACGGTGGCAAGCAGTTACCTCCGTTTGCACAGAGAGCAAAAGCTTGGATTCTCAGCCCAGCACACTTTCCTGCCCTCACTTTCAGACTTTGCACCAAAATGATACACTAAATAAACCTGGCACGTGCTCTGGTCATGGTAAACTGAAGCCAAGAGTGATCAAATCCCACTAGTTCCCATTACACTATAAATCTCGGCATTAACGTCAAACGTGGTCGGGAAGCAGAGTCACCAAAACCATTGTGAAATCAGTCCTTTCTTGGTCTGGCAAAATCGGTCTCAACCCATCACTCTATTATTCTATGTTATGGCCCCGAGATCAGTCTAAACAATCCCTTTCTATAATTTAAAAAAGCATACTCATTGCTAATGTCCCAGGCTCCTTTTAGTGAAGGGGAAGTTGCCAGATGGGATGACAGAAAGCCAGACGTGTGAGATGGCTCAGGCCAGCAATACAATGAGCCATTACAAGTTCCGTTTATTTTATTTGGACAACCCTTCTCTCAAAAAGGGAATTAAAGACTGGAGTCCGCACCCTCTAAACTTTTCTGGACAATCCATGGTCCATCCTTTTTAACACAAAGGGCTGTTTTGTAATCCAGCTACACACACACACACACACACACACACACACACACACACACACACACACACACACATACATACATACATCCCTCTAGAAGTTTATGTTATGGGTGGAATTTCTTCAGCAAGTGTATATGTTCAAGGCCAGCTACTGTGTAACTCTGGATAAAATATAGAAAAGCACTCTTGGGCTCAATTTCGTAATCCTAAAAATGAGGAAAAAAATACCAATATCTACAAGGTTTTCATAAAGAGTCAATAAGTATAAAGATTTTGCAGGATGTCAGGCACATAGTAGATGCTAAATAAATCATAGCTGGTCATGACAGCAGCAGGGACAGGAGGGCATGGTTTTGAGATGCTCGGCATCAGGAACTAGACTATTTGGGTTTGTAATTATAGCTGCCGCACTTATTAGCTCGGGAATTTGGGGGAAATGACTTAGCTTCCAGGTACATCAGTCCCCTCAAATATAATATGGGGATGGTAATAATAGCATCTATCTTCTAGGATGGGGAGTTTGAAAGGAATAATCCACATAAAGTGTGTGGTACAGAAAAAGTGCTCAGTAAATGTTAACATCTGGTGCTGCGTGTAGCTAGAAACGGGGTTTCTCCTTTAGTTCTTCTTTGAACTATAAACCCAAAGTCTATAGATTCTCCAGCATATTTTCCATGTGGCTCTGGTTGTTTCACTAAGGGCCCCCAAAGAACCACTGTCTCTCTTTCAATAGAGATCAGAAAACCCAGACATCTGTCCCCAAACCATTCTAGGAGAATGCCAGAGCTGGTAGGACCACGGGCTGAGCTAGTTGGGTGATCTCCAGACCCAGCTTTGAGTAAGAATCACCTGAGGAAGTCTGCTAAAAACATAGGTTCACAGCCCTTGGGAAAGAGACTCTGACTCCATGAGGCTGGTGCCTGGGGATCTGCATTTTAATGTCTTTTGCCCCTGGTGATTTTAGCATGGAGGTTCTAGGAAGGCCTTTTGGAGTCCCTGATCCAGCTCAGTTGCAAAAGATGGAGAAACTGAGGCTCAGAGAAAGAAAAGGAATTGTCCAAGGCCAACCAGTGGCATAGATGGGACTTTAACCCATGCTTCTGAATCTTCTAGACCCTCCCTGTATTTTTTCTTTGGTTGCCTTTGTCCTTAGAACAAACAGGGGGAATCCCAGCCCCTTTATTCAATCTCTAGGTCACAGAAGACCCTGCAGCCTCCTGCAAGAGACTAGCTGGGCCTCAGTCCATCACCGCTTCCCCATTTTTCCCAGAGGTACCCTCTCCCACACTCCATCTTTCTCCTTCCTCAAGCAGAGTTCAGAAAACAGCTAAAACCAAACTGAGGAATAGAAGCAGGTGGGCTTTTTGTTTCTGTTTTGTTTTGGTTTTTAATTTGTATTTTATATTGGAGTATAGTTGATTAATGATGTTGTGTTAGTTTCAGGTGTACAGCAAAGTGATTCAGTCACACATATACATGTATATATTCTTTTTCAAATTCTTTTCCCATTTAGGTTATTACAGAGTATTGAGCAGAGTTCCCTGTGCTAAGCAGCCCTTAAATCTATTAGCAGACCATTAACAATGGATTGACTGGGAATTTTTTTTTTCTTTTTTTTTGGAATACCGAAATGGCTTTAATATCTCTGATTTCAGTAACACTGAGGATGTACCCTGGTATTTAACTGCATCTACTGATGCAGCAGCTTAGTCAAATGGCTATTAGATCTTCAATGGCTGGACACCCCTCTGTGCTATCAATATCTTTCATCTCCAAAAGCCCCAAGACAGGGCTCTTTCCCTGCTTTTTGCATGAGGTGATGCAGGATTTAGGAGCAAATGGGATTAACGTATCAAAGCTTTAGGAGACATATGGATAAGTACACCTGATAGTCTAGATTCTGGGGGCTCAGGAGACAGAGTTTATGTGTACATACTTTATGGGGCAGACTTTGTTATGGCCCTCCTAATGGAGGTTCCAATCATGGCAGGAAATAAGATTGTATACAGAAACCCGGAGATGAGGAGAGTATCTGGTGACAGGCCATTCTCCAAGCCAAGCTGGCACGCTAGCAGATTGGCTGGGAGGAAAGAAGAGCTAAAAGCTCAGAGTGAGAGCATGACCTTTCTCTTGTCTGTTTGCTGACCTCCGCTAACACCTTGGTAATGAAGTGACACTACAGATGCTCAGTGAGTGTTTAGCAAAGTTCAACTCATACCTCAGTCTATTCAGTAGGGAACTTCCAATTCCTAAGGCAGGAGCAGTGGAAAGCTGACTACGCAGAGTCAGGAGACAGAAAGACCTGAGTTTTCTTGCTAGTCGCTCACCAGCTGTGTGGCTTCGGGCAAGTTGCTTAACCTCTCTGAGCCTCGCTTTCTGCATCTATAAAATGGGTTTAATAACAGTGCCTCAGGACGTAGTTAGTGATGTGCTGTATGGAAGCATTCAGTAAATTGTTGCTGAAGTTTTTGTAGTTATTATTATTTGGATGGTTCAAGATCCCAACATCTCAGATGCCTAGAAAGAGAGATCCTGGGCTATAGCAAGGGCTATGCCCCAAAGACATTAGGCTTTTATGTTTGCAAGGGAGAGAAACCCAACTCAAATGGGTTTTAGGAAATAAAAATAACATATTGATTCACATAATTAAAAAACCTAGGAGTAGAGCTGTCTGCCATCAGGCATGATTAGGATCCAGGTACTCAAATGATGTCATCAAGATTTAGCCTCTCTCTTCACAGCATGTAGGTTCCTTCAAACATTAAAAATAGAGTTACCATATGATTCATTGCCTACTCCTGCGCATATATCCGGAGATAACTATAATGTGACAAGGTACATGCACCCCAATGTTCATTGCAGCACTATTTACAGCAGCCAAGACGTGGAAACAACATAAATGTCCACCAACAGATGAACGGATAAAGAAAATGTGGTAGATTTATACAATGGAATACTACTCAGACATAGAAAAGAATGAAATAATGCCATTTGCAGCAACATGGATAGACCTAGAGATTATCATACTAAGTGAAATAAACCAGACAAAGACAAATATCATATGATATCACTTATATGTGTAATCTGATACAAATGAACTTATTTACAAAAACGAAATAGACTCACAGACAGAAAACAAACTTATGGTTATCAAAGGGGAAAGGGCAGGGAAGGATAAATTAGGAGTTTGGAACTAACAGATGCACACTACTATGTATAAAATAGATAACCAACAAGGACCTACTGTATAGCACACGGAACTATACTCAGTATCTTGTAATGACCTATAAGGGAAAAGAATCTGAAAAAGAATATATATATGTATGTATATATTTACAATGTTGTGTTAGTTTCAGGTGTACAGCAAAGTGATTCAGTTATATATAACTTATACAACACTGTAAATCAACTACACTGCAATTTTTTTTTTAAGAAGTGCTATTGGGCTTCCCTGGTGGTGCAGTGGTTGAGGGTCTGCCTGACGATGCAGGGGACACGGGTTCGTGCCCCGGTCTGGGAAGATCCCACATGCCATGGAGCAGCTGGGCCCGTTGAGCCATGGCCACTGAGCCTGCGCGTCCGGAGCCTGTGCTCCGCAAATGGGAGAGGCCACAACAGTGAGAGGCCCGCATAACGCAA
>NW_006791208.1:267329-271203 GCF_000442215.2 Lipotes vexillifer | reverse complement strand
CGGAAAAGGCCACAACAGTGAGAGGCCCGCGTACTGCAAAAAGAAAAAAAAAAAAAAGTGCTCTCGATAAAAATTTAAAATAAATAAATGAAATAAACTTCTTTCATTGATTACTCCAAAAAAAAAAAAAAGAAAAGAAAAGAAAAAGAACCCAACTGAAGCTTCAGCGACAGTCCCTATACCTGGCTTCCTGCCTGAACCACCTTAGCACTCTGTCTGAGGGTGCTCTCTGGCTCAGAGTATGCTCAGCCCAGGAGGAACATACAGGAAGTGCCAGGGAAGGGGATGCCCCAGGAGCATCCCTGAGCCAGTGATGGGAGGAGCTGGTGGATAAATGCCCAGCTTCCTCACCCACAATGGAAAAAGTCTGAGATTTCCACAATGTCTCTCAGAGGCCTAGAGACATGGAACCTCACTTGCCCCGTAGGGACCCTTCATTGGCTTTCTCCCCAGCCCTGACTCACTTCCCCACCACCTTCCAGTGTTTCCTGGGATCACATCCCAAATAAATTACTTCCACCCAAATCCTTGTCTCAGGCTCTGGCATTTCGGAGAACCCAAACTAGGTCACTACCAAATCTAGTCATCGAGAAACGTGATTTGGGCCATTGTGTCGCCCCATGTAAAGCCCATCATTGCCCTCAGAAGAGGCAGGTTCCCTCATTAGGGAGCACAGGGTTTCCCAAGCTCTGGCTCCTCTGACTGCTTTGGCT
Source organism: Lipotes vexillifer (assembly GCF_000442215.2). Lineage (NCBI taxonomy): Eukaryota > Metazoa > Chordata > Mammalia > Artiodactyla > Lipotidae > Lipotes > Lipotes vexillifer. The sequence continues at coordinate 270,490 of NW_006791208.1, read as the reverse complement.
TTATCTCCTGCTTTCATATATCATTCCATAGGCTTCTTGGAGTACCTTGAAGATGCCACAATGGGTCCTGACTCTAAGACTTTAAACATGCGGTACCACCTGTCAAGAGCTCTCTTCCTGACGCCATCACTCCCATCAACCCCATCTTGATCTAGTGGACTCTTATCATTGACGATGAATTCAAGGATTTCCTTGTCTTAAAATCTCTTCTGAGCACCATCCCCCACACCCAGCCTTGCAAGCAGAGTTAAGTATTTACTCTTCCCTTTCCCTCACATACCTTGATTAGACTACCCACTGCCACTCCACTGTATTAAATGTTTCCACGTACAACTTTCCCATTCGACAAAGAGCCTCCCGAGAGTAACGATAATGCCTTATTTTATCCTCAAATCATAGTACAGGGACGAGCAATTACACAATGTTTGTTGAATGAATGAAGAAGAAAATACTCTGAGTAGCCCAGGAAATCTTAACCTCCATGCCCACCCCTCTGCCCAAACTTGCTTCCTAAAAAAGAAAAAGATTTTATTTTTTAAAGTGGCTCCGAATTTGATAGAATGCTGATGTGTTAAATGTGTATTTACAAACTTCGACCCATTGGCTGGGAATAGAATAATGACTATAAAGATGCTTCGTAAACTACTAAGTACCAGGGATACATGGAGTTGTTTGTATTACAGATAACGTCAAGGAACGACAAAAGTAAGAGGCTGAGTGCCTTGACCAAAGGTCATTCGAGAAAGTAAATAAGAAAGGCAGGATTAGAATGAAGTTTCTGACTTTTGTCTCCATATTATCTACATATCAATAAGCATCTTCTTTGGGCAAGAAAGCCCTGAAATCATGGCCACAGCAGCCGGAATAGCAGACCATTCAATCCTTTCCTAGAGTGGAAACAGAAGAATTAGAATTAAGCAAACCCTAAGAAGAGCTACCATTTGAGTGCCTGGACTAGGTCCTTTATATACATTACCTGTAAGCTTTGTGATATAATTGATTTTTGTTTTTTTTAATTGAAGTGTAGTTGCTGTACAATATTGTGTAAGTTACAGGTGTACAATATAGTGATTCACAATTTTTAAACGTTATACTCCATTTATAGCTATTGTAAAATATTGGCTATATTCCCCATGTTGTACAGTATATCCTGACAATAATTTTTGATGACTATTTCAGTTCCAATTTACAGGTGAGGAAATGAAAACTCATAGGGGTTAGTTAAGTCACTCATCTGAAAAGAGCTCAGATTCAAATCCAGAAATGGCTATTCCCAGAGCCTACCATCTCCTACCTTCAACACCTCTCAGAAAATAAGAAAAGCTGACATTATTAAGCAACTACTGTGTACCATGCACTTACTTTAAATCTCATAATAACCCTGCAAGTTTGCTCCCATTATGATTTCCCCAATTTTGCAGACAAGGAAACTGTGTTTCCTACAAGTTAAGTCACTTTCCCAAAGTCAAAGATAGAATGAGGTCTTGGTCCTTTTGAACAGCAGAGGTCATTTCTTTCCATGCCTTCTCACGGTTCTTGGTTCTGATGGTCCATCAAAAGACACAAACAGGGTTTCCCTGGTGGCGCAGTGGTTGAGAGTCCGCCTGCCGATGCAGGGAACACGGGTTCGCGCCCCGGTCCGGGAAGATCCCACATGCCGCTGAGCGGCTGGGCCCGTGAACCATGGCCGCTGAGCCTGCGCGTCTGGAGCCTGTGCTCCGCAACGGGAGAGGCCACAACAGTGAGAGGCCCGCGTACCGCAAAAAAAAAAAAAAAAAGACACAAACAGCTTTTTAGAAACTATAAATCTCCAGACCCCATCCCTTGAAAGTCTGATTTAGTAATTGCCACCACAAAGAAACAAATGTGGAAACATATCAGGTGGATGAAGGCGAAGGAAAAAGGGCTGTTTTGTCCAAGCTAAAGCATAACAGAGAAATCCAAGTGGATTTCTGCCAACGTGCATGCACCATCTTAGTGCTGACAAGGTTGCAATAGAGGAAGCAGAAAACTAAGACCTCCATTCGGTAAAGGCAGCAGAGGGAGAGTGTCATAAGAGTAAAAATAAAGTATGAGCCTACTTTAAGACTGGGATTTCAAAACCAGCTCTCATGAACTGGTTAAGTAAGCGATAACACAGCTACACAAATGGCTAGTTGGCTGCTGTGAAATGTGATGAATTTGTTCTAAATTCATAGACATAGAAAGACATCCAGGACATGGTGAAAAAAAATCGGATTGTGAAAGAGTTTGATCCTGTTTGCATGTAGTGTGTGTGTGTGTGTGTGTGTGTGTGTGTGTATGTGTACACACACACACACACACACACACACACACACACACACATATATATGTATAAAAATAAAATGTATAGTGCATGCTATATATAATGTATGGGTATATGTATGCACACATACATGTATATGTAGTATATATGTACACTGTGACTATACTATGTATGTTCATAGCAGCATATAGAATAGTACTTATTATGCGTATGTACAAAGTATGAACATATCATATTATTATGAACATAGTATGATTTGCTTGTGTATGTAGTTTGAATATACATAAATACATAGATGGATGTTCACCAGAATATTCCTAGTGACGGAGTATGGGGGATTTTTGTTTTCCTTCCTTCCGCAAATACTCCTTGAGTTCCTACTTTGTACCAGACACCATCTTTCTTCCTCATACCTATTTTTAATTGCTTGAAAATTCTAAAAACATGTATTAATTTGTATCTAAATTAATCTGACAATAAAATGATCTCTTGTCAGTATTCCCTGATAATCACCGATGGGGACATGGGTGACATTCAGAGGAGACTCAGAAGAGGACAGACGGAAGACGTGAAGGCGGAGAGAGGAAAGCCTACGATAGAATCCCCTGACCCCTCCCCGCCTCTGCACACTAGCTTGTTTTGGTTTGCTTTGGGTTTGGTTTTGTTTTTTTTCGTCAGGGGTCACCATCTGTAGATGTGTTCTGCACAAAAATAAAGCCATCCATCCCCCTCACCGTGGTGTCATGTAAGCTCAGGAAAAACCACAGCACTCAAGGGGGACGGGGGGGTGGGGGGGGGGGGGGGATGAATTGGGGGAGATTGGGATTGACATGTATACACTGATGTGTATAAAGTTGATGACTAATAAGAAACT
>NW_006791208.1:253434-266131 GCF_000442215.2 Lipotes vexillifer | reverse complement strand
GAGAGTCACTTATCTGCCTCAGCCGGGTTCAGAGCTCCCCCGAAGGCATCCTTCCCTAGACTCGGGGGGTGGGTTTTGTTTATCCCCCTGGCACACAATGAAATGAAATGTCGGAACACACGCTCACGGTGAGGTGGGGCCCGATGAAGGTTAAAAATGGAATGGCGGCTTTGATCCTCAGCCAACACCAATGACGCTTGGGGTTGGGGCCAGAGTGAAACATCATGTTCCCTTGCTGTCTCCACAGAAGGTGCAAACAGTCCCCTCCTGACTCCCAAAGCAGGCCGAGCCCCAGAATGGAAAATGGAGGGAAGGCCGCAGACAAGGAGAGTTAGGAGAAGCAGGCCTCCTCTGGGTGGGCGGGGGACTTTCTCCACTTCCAAGGGGAAGCCTCAGTCAGACCCTTTATTATCTGAACGGCGCCACGATTTGAAATGGAACCTTCGCTGGAGGGCCCACCAGAGAGAGGACAGATGTTAGCAGGCCAAGGAAGCTCAGTCCCCCTTCTGACCAATCTGTGGCCACCATTTTGTCATCACTTCCCTAGACTCTCCCTATGGTGCCCGGAACTTCTATTTATCTGCAGCCCCTTCACTCAACCAGCAAATGTGTGTTGAGAGTCTGGTCTGTTCCAAAACTGGGCTGGGTACTGGGGATCCAACAACGAGAAGCACCTAGGGTCTGTCTTTCCACATCTTGAGGTTTGGTGGGAAAGAGGGGCATGATCGTTGAAGGGTGAGGTAGGTGAGTAGAGCGTGCAGGAGGACACAGTGAGGGTGGTAATCCAGTCTCGGAGGGGGAGGGCAAGAGAGGAAGCCCGGAGAAAGATAGAGGTACCTAGACTGAGAATAAAAGTAGGAACATACCAAGATTTCCCTGGCGGTCCAGTGGTTAGGACTCCACGCTTCCACTGCAGGAGGTGCAGGTTCGATCCCTGGTCAGGGAACTAAGATCCCGCAGGCCACACAGCCATAAAATAAAAATTTTTTAAAAAAGTAAAAAGAAGGAGCATACCACGTAAAAGAAGTGAGGGAAGCGTGTATCAGGTGGAGGGAGCAGCAAGTACGTAAGCTCTAAAGAAAGTAGAGATTGGAGGGGATGAACGGGCAAAACACTGGTGTGAGGTGACAGAAAAATGCAGACTGTTTGCAGTAAAAACACTGGCGGGGGAAGGGTAAGCTGTGACAAAGTGAGAGGGTGGCATGGACATATATACACTACCAAACGTAAGGTAGATAGCTAGTGGGAAGCAGCCGCATAGCACAGGGAGATCAGCTCGGTGCTTTGTGACCACCTAGAGGGGTGGGATAGGGAGGGTGGGAGGGAGGGAGACGCAAGAGGGAAGAGATTTGGGGATATATGTATATGTATAACATATACATATATGTATATGTATATGTATAACATATACGTATATGTATAACATATACGTATATGTATAACATATACGTATATGTATAACATATACGTATATGTATATGTATAACATATACGTATATGTATATGTATAACTGATTCACTTTGTTATAAAGCAGAAACTGACACACCGTTGTAAAGCAATTATACTCCAATAAAGATGTTAAAAAAAAAAGAAAAAAAAAACCAACACTGGCTGCCCCCATTCTTGGTTACTTTTACTATTAAACGGACCAACTGCTTCTCAGGGGGTTGGGTGAAAAAAATCATTGTTTTAATCAGAGTCATCACTTCTATTGAGCAAGTACTATGAACCAATAACTCGTAAACATAGGATCTCATTGCATCCTACACACACAAAGTATTTTACCAGTTGAATAATCTGAAGGTCAAAGAGGTTACTTAAACCCATCAAGACCATATAGCAAGTAAGTATATATGGCAGAAGGGGACAGGATTTGAACCTAGACCTTTGAATACCACTTATAGCACTCATTCCATTCTAGTAGAGATGGATTTCCTTATTGAGGTCCACTTTGGTGACTGAATCACGCCCTCGGTCAGAGATGAAGGCTTCCTCATCCATCCATCCATTCATCCGTGCAATCAGTCAAGTATTTGCATGTTCATTGGTACCTGCTGTGGCAGTTTCTCATCTCTCCTCCCTCTACATTGCCTTGCCTGTCTCTCAGACTGGCTCCCGGAATATTCTCACACTCCAGATTATCAGAGACTACCTTAGTGTTCCAAAACAAGATGGCACCTCGGAGATGAAACGGTCTAAGGGTTTTCGCTGCAGCTCTATTCAGGGTCATATTTCAAAGTTCACCCAGTTGCTTTAGCTGCTGTTATACATCAAAGACCATTTTGGAAGTCCCTATGAGCTAGGATTTAGAAAATCTGAATATCATGAGATGGTTTAAGGTCTAAGACATCAACCTGAAATTGTAGGAGTAGAAATGAAGTTTGAGATTATCTAGTTCGCCTGGTTTCACAAATTACAGAATTAAGGTATAAAAAGAAGAGGCACTTTCCTAAAAGCATACGGATATTTGATGCAAAACTTTGCTCAAATGATACTGGGGATACACTTTGCCATAATCAACTAATTCTTGGTTTATAAAAATGTTTCCTATTTATGGGTATTCAAACTCTTAAGTGTTTTAGAGAATGAAGAGCCACGGTAAGTCTTTTTATTTTTCCTTTTTGATAACAATGATGATAAAAGTCTCCATCCTTCCTCCTCCTAAGCCTCTAAAACTGGGGGAAGATTGAATAGTTTCTAATAGTTCTTAAACCCTACAAGACAGAGTAGTTAATAGGCTACATTACAGCTATCATTTAGTAATGAAGATCTGAGGTACAGAGAAAAAAAGAGGACACGTGCCTCCCTCCATCACTGAATACTCACGTATAAAATAGAAGGTTCCATATGGCCCAGCAATCCCACTAGTGGGCATATACCCAGATAAAACCATAATTCAAAAAGACACATGCACCCCAATGTTCACTGCAGCACTATTTACAATAGCCAGGTCATGGAAGCAACCTAAATGCCCATGGACAGACGAATGGATAAAGAAGACGTGGTACATATACACAATGGAATATTACTCAGCCATAAAAAGGAACGAAACTGGGTCATTTGTAGAGACATGGATGGACCTAGAGACTGTCATACAGAGTGTCGTAAGTCAGAAAGAGAAAAACAAGTATCGTATATTAACGCATATATGTGGAATCTAGAAAAATGGTACCAATGAACCAGTTTGCAAGGCAGAAATAGAGACACAGATGTAGAGAACAAACATATGGACACCAAGGGGGGGAAAGCGGAGGGTGGCGGTGGTGGTGGGATGAATTGGGAGATTGGGATTGACATGTATACTCTGATGTGTATAAAATGGATGACTAGTAAGAACCTGCTGTATAAAAAAATAAATAAAATACGTATATGCAAAAAAATAAATAAATAAAACAGGTTAGATCTAGACTCAACTATCATGTCAGGATGGAAAGCAAACTTCAAAGAAGATTTGTTATCAAAGATTTGATATCACCTCTGGGTGTCAAGATATGATGGATGGTCCAGAGCTAATGGGGTTTTTCATTCCCGTCATGGTCATGGAATCTTCTGGGTTAGAGAATTAAGCTTTCAGATGACACCATTTAAGCTTGGGTCTAGCAGAATGGAGAAAGAGGACATGGTGCAGACGGATCCAAAGTCACTTCATACAAGGCATTTCCCCTGATCCCCAAAGTTAAGATTCCCTCTTACTATACACCCTTCTTAATTGGACACTATTTATTAAATACTGTCTGGATGTTTATCCTTCCCAATGGCTTATCAACTCCCTAAGAAACAATATCTGTCTGGTTTGTGCTTGTACATCCATGACACTGCCTAATATGTAGTAGGTAATCAATAAATACTTGTAGTATACAATAACAAATACTTATTAGAATGACACATAATTGAAGGGCATCACCAAAGAGGATTCTAGAATTTTCTCCTCCACAATTTTAATATTGGTCTTTTGTTAAGCATTAGTGTTTTTCTTTTTAAACTTTATCACATTCTTCATAATTAACATTGTTTGCTCGGTTCACATAAAACTAGTTGTCATTTATCTAAGGGTACACAGAAGATAGGCAGATAAACAATAAAGCTGGTCATGGTTTCCTCAGTCCCAAATTTCTGGTCCAGGTGAAAAGGGAAAAGATGTCTCCTCATACATTCTGCTACCTCTTTCTATGAAAGCTGCTGGGCAGAGTCAGAACTCGCCCTACTGTGCGAAGCCCATTTTCTCAGGAGCAACAGGCAGAAAGATGAAATCATGCAAAAGCCACTGGAAATCGGTATCTTATATCCCCAAATCTCGGAGTGTGGTGTTCACAAAAGACATCTGGAAAAGAGCCTTAAAAAATAGCCCACGCCTTGTTTTTTGGTTTTTTTTCTTCGATTCCACATATATGTGTTAGCATATGGTATTTCTTTTTCTCTTTCTGACTTACTTCACTCTGTATGACAGAATCTAGGCCCATCCAGCTCACTACAAATAACTCAATTTCATTTCTTTTTATGGCTGAGTAATATTCCATTGTATATATGTGCCACATCTTTATCCATTCATCTGTGGATGGACACTTAGGTTGCTTCCATATCCTGGCTATTGTAAAAAAAAAAAAAAAAAAAAAGGTCATGAAATACCTAGGGGTAAGACGGGAATAAAGACACAGACGTACTAAAGCATGGACTTGAGGATATGGGGAGGGGGAAGGGTAAACTGTGACAAAGCAAGAGAGTGACATGGACATATATACACTACCAAACGTAAGATAGATAGCTAGTGGGAAGCAGCCGCATAGCACAGGGAGATCAGCTCGGTGCTTTGTGACCACCTAGAGGGGTGGGATAGGGAGGGTGGGAGGGAGGGAGATGCAAGAGGGAAGAGATTTGGGGATATATGTATATGTATAACATATACATATATGTATATGTATATGTATAACTGATTCACTTTGTTATAAAGCAGAAACTAACAAACCATTGTAAAGCAATTATACTCCAATAAAGATGCTAATAAATAAATAAATAAAAGGACATATGATTACTCTGGAAAAAAAAAAAAATAGCCCACGCAACCTGCTAGACAAGAGGCAGGATCTGAATAAACAAGGTCAGTGACTCCTAAGGAGCCGTCATTCAAAGAGAGAGGAACACAACTTTCTTTGTCTCCCAGTGACAGGTGACACCACCCCACGGGCACCTTCCCAGCAAGGAGCAAATAACGTCATATTCATTCTTCTGTGGCTAAGCCACCATCAGCCTTTTTAAAACAATGCAACTTTAACACCCAAGGAATTTGGCTTTAGGGGAAAATCTTATACCGTTTCTATTGTAGTATCTGGGTGGCATGGAAGCGTGCCAAGGGCTACATGTGAGAAAAAGAAAAGAAGTGAAAAACAATTGGGGTGATTATCCAAGAAAAATATTCCCAGCCAAACTGGGAGACAGGAAATTATTGGTCTTGGGATGTTCCTTGGCTGGGTGCATACTGAGCTTTATCTCTTTATCTCAGAGCTGGGTGCTCTGTTGGTCTGTAAATAAGGCAAGGAAAGCAAAGCCAGCCACCCTGGGGGCCTAGTGCATTCCTTTTACCAGGATGCTCATGGAGCCACACCCTGCAAATCCATCCTGGAAATTTCATGTGCCGCCATCTTTACCGGATTGGATTGAGCCATCTCTTTTGTTTGTTATATTTCTTCATGTTCCCTCCTGGGAGGATTGAACTCTTGGGTTGGCACTGGCAGCATGGCATCCACTCTCTGACACTTTCTGATCGTTCTACGTTAGGCAAGAAACTTTGTCACTTCTTAAAGTCCCAGTGCTCCTGTCTGTAACGTGGAGGTGATAAATCCCAACATCATTGGATTATTTCAAAGCTGTAATGAAATCAATTATGTAAAGGGTCTGATACAAGGAAGCAAATATTAATTTCCTTCTTTTTTCCTCTGTTCCTTCCCTAGATCCAAATTCTCCTTATTAACTGACAGGAACAACTTGGTGAAAATTATTTTCATAGGCCAAGTCTGAAAGATGAGTAAAAGAAGAATTTCTCTCCTTGCAGTGAGAGAAGATCATAGGTCTAGGCAGCTCCAGCATCAACCAGCTAGAAGGTTCTCACCCTTCGCTGGGGCTCAGTTCTGCGATCTGTACAACGGGAGACCTGCATCCTGTTTCTCCCCCCCTTGCCTCCCAGGGTTCCTCTCCAGAACTCTGGACCTTCACTGAAAATCCTGAAACAATCAAATCCCCAAATCCCTCCCGATTCTGCAGTGTTATGATTTTATGTAAAACTATTAATAATGATAATAACAATATTGAATATGGAAAATCTGAGACAAAAAGAAACAGTCATAACACATAATCCAAAACCAAAGATCAATGACACCTTGGGTATTCATTGTTGTATTATCTGTGCTAAAACACAGATGCCTCTCGGGGGACGTGGGTAATTAGGAGGTTCATGACGTGGCTTTGGTCAGCCTTCAGTAATTCGTACTTTTGCATCCACAAACTCAACCATGGAAACATCCCAGATCCCAGCCATCTGACCTCACGTCAGACTTATGGTCAGGACTCAATGGCTGGGGCACTAAGAGACAGTCCCTATTACAAAATGCCATTATATTTTCTATATAAAATATTGTTTATCAGAACACAGTTGCTGGTGCCCTCCAGAGTTTGCTCATCAATAACTAACAATGCATTGGCGGGGGCGGGGGTCACACCTGAATTAGTCTCCTCCTGATTTCATTATACACCAGTTCGTTTTCCAAATTCAACTATTTGCTTCGGCATCTGGCTTGAGAAAGTAGAAGAGCTCTGTGGACCCTTGTATAAATAAACAAATTTGCATTGGGCCAGACTTTGGGAAGCTAGCGGCACCCAAAAGGATGAACCAAGTCAGGGAAGCAGAGAACGTATTTCTGGTTTGAGCCTTCAGGATTGGGAGCATGCTACCTTCTTCTCTGGTTTGGCCAAAACTGAGGAGAAGCAAATGTTACGCCACAGTTGTTATGAGAAACGTGGTTAGTTACAAGTGAAATTACGCCTGCAGACAAGGCAAGAAAACTCTAACTCCAAAGCAAAATGGTGGCGTTCAAAGTAACCCATCAGAAGAACTGCAAGACATATGCTGAATGTAGCACCTCAAAGTGAAAACAGATGGACTAATGTGTATCGACCTCCAATGGCTTGTTGACACCCTTCTGAAACTGAGGCAATAAAGGGTATTGAAGGAGTACTTTAAGTGCAGAGGGGTAGACCATGGGGGATTAGAAAATCTGGGGCAAGGACTCTTTGGCGAACTCTGAGCTTCAATTTAGAATGTCACCCTGAAGTCTTTTTTAGCCAACAGCTGGAAGGAAGGAAGGGAAGATGACTGGGGGAGGAGGGGTGGGTGTCTCCATCACCACCTTACCAATTTCTCTACTCTCACATGTTTATTTTTACTCTTTCATTATCTCAGCTTCCCTAGTTCCTCAGCCTCTGGATAGATCAACAGCAGTAACGCAATAACCCAGTTCCCACAGGCTATTTGGGCAGGACCTCAGCCCTCCTCCCAAGAAAATGCACTTTACCTTTTCTTAGAGGGTCTCTATTTTGTGTCTGGGATGTGATTAGGGACCACACAATTCAGGTGCCACAATCTCCCTCCAGGCATTCCCTGTGCACCTTGATCATATCCAAGGGGCACTGCCACCTCCCTCTTCCCTGATGTTCTGGAGCCCTTGAAATACCATTATTAAGAGAAGGGCTAGAGAAATATGCACTCGTTTTTTACCTATAAAAACGACTATTTCACATGGTTCAAGATAATGGATATGAAGATATTCTCAAGCAAATGTTTTGGTTTTGTTTTAAAGTCCATGTTGGAGACCCAGGGAGAACTTTGGTCTTTACTCCTAGAGTTTGTGACTTATGAATTTGGCGTCATCTGGGGAAGTGGCAATCCCTGAGGTGTCCAGTCTGCCTCTGGCCCAGATGTGAGATGAAGCTGGGGAGAAAGAAAAATTCCAGAATTTCATAGGTTGAGGGAGGTGCTTGTAGCTTCTGTACATGTTTATTTCTTTTTATTGCTTTCCTTTTTATTTCCAACTCATTTGGGTTTGGGTTCCAGATCTGTTTTTCTCTTTGTAAACTAGATTTTGAAATTATTATCTGACCTATATGTTTGCTTCTCTTAAATGAAATGTAAATTGGCTTATTTTTAATTTCAGGTACTTTAGTTTTCATTCTACTTTTCATCTCTGTTTGGTCATGTGTTTTGCTGCCAAGAACAGAGAAGCCTTGATGTTTAGAATCTCCTTTAAATAAATGTGCATTTTAGTATTAAAAATAAATAAGCAAACAAATAAATATCACTCACCTTATGCCTATGTAAGAATAGACTAACCACTTTAAAAAAAGAGAGAGAGGGACTTCCTGGTGGTGCAGTGGTTAAGAACCCGCCTGCCAATGCAGGGGGCACGGGTATGAGCCCTGGTCCCGGAGGATCCCACATGCCGCAGAGCAACTAAGCCCATGCGCCACAACTGCTGAGACTGCGCTCTGAGAAGCCCATGCACCGCAACGAAGAGTAGCATCCGCTCTCCGCAACTAGAGAAAGCCCACGTGCAGGAATGAAGACCCAGCACGGCCAATAAATAAATCAATTAATAATTTTTTAAAACATAAAAACACTCGGAGCTTTTTTTTAAAAAAAAGGAAAAAGAGAAAGAGAGAGAGAGAGAGAGAGAGAGAGAGAGAGAAGGGCTAGCGAGAAGTGAGAAGGAACATTCCTTGGGCGCTTTTTTTTTTATGCTACATCAACAAACTGTGCCTTTGGTCTAGGCTGGCTGATGTATAGATGGCGTGGGATACTAAGCTATCCAGGAGAGAGGGAGCGCTGTTGGATTAGCACTTCCCAACTAGTAGAAAAGGCACCTACAACAGAAGGAACTATAGATAGTGAATGGAGTTAGCCTTATGGAAATATTTAGGGGTATTAATCTCAAATAGTAACTATCATGGCCAAAGCCAGGCTGGAAAGAGACTTTGATCATGCTTTCTGTTTCCATTCCTTCTTCCTATTTTTTTCCTTACCCTTTCCTTGATAGGTGATACAGGAAGACAGCTTCTTTGGCCTTTCGTCCACGGCTGTTTCAAAGTATGGTCAAGGGGTTACTGATGGAACCAACAGGTATTGCCATATGGGTTAGGGGGTCTTGAAAGAAGGTAGACGATCTGGGGGAGCACGGGGTAGGTACATCTGAGAGTTAAATTGCTAACAAAAACGGATCAGGCTATATGTATGGGTTGGGCAGAGGATGGAGAGGAAATCTTGGAACTCTGCACAATGATAATACCCCCTAACTGAACTCAAACCATCCAGTGACCTCCCCCCATTCCAGACCCCCAGAGCTTATTTTATCGTTTGCTAAATGTACAGAATCACCACTCAATATTCAGGGACAAACGTCTCTCTGGGCTTTCCTCCCTCCTCATCCCTCACTCAAGGAATTTTGCAGATAAATCACCATGTTAATCCCCTAGCCAGAGAGTTATGGGCTGTAGGAAAGCAGGAGGGGAATATTGAAATGGGACTTGGGGATAGAAGGAAACCCTGGATGAGAAATGAAGGATGGACTTACAGAAGAGCAGCCCCCCGTCAGGATGGATCTTCCAGAGAGAGAAGAGGCGTGAGCTTGGAGATGTGGGGACAGGATGGTCTTTTCAAAACAATGAAAGGTGAACAGGCAAAGAGACAGGTTTCAGTGAAGTGGGAAAGGGAAACAAGGAGTTAATCGCTAAAGGGGATAAACAGAAAGGGAAAAGAAAGCTCTGTTCCAACTATGGGTGATGGTGAGAGGCAGCCTTATGAGGTGCGATCGGGCCCCTTCAGACTTACAAAGTGTTTGCTCCCAGGATAAGAGGCCGAATGGCAATCACTATAGAGGCCTTCACCAGGACTGGTCATCTCCTTCCACGCTGCCCTCTTATTGACAACGAGGCTTGTAGACACAGCGCCCCTGACGGGGAGGTGGTGAGGACATTGGTGGATCCACGACCTTTGGTCCATGGCTGTGGGCGCTTCTCCACTGATTTGCTAGCTTGGGGCTCGGAGGAAGAGATGCCAGAGAGGAAAGGCAGGAATTCTTTACTTTCCGTCTTTACTGGAATTCTCTTCCATTGTTGGTGTGTGTGTGCACGTGTGTGTTTGTGTCTAGGTAACATGATGGAGTGCAGAAACATCATGTGTCTACCTGGCTAATTCAACTGCTGCGTGAGAGGATGAGAAAGATAGGGGAAGGTAGAGAGACAAGGAGAGACAGAGAGACAAGGAGAGACAGAGAGACAGAGACAGAGAGGGATAAAGTAAATAACATAAACGGAACTCTGCACACCATTCTATTCAATGAACTGCTTATGCCCCAGGGAGGGCTTAAGATGTAAGATGCGCCTCCGTTGTTCCCATAACTGGTCTGGTTCCCCATGTGTCTCTCATAATGTGGTAATTTAACAGATTTTTCAAAGATAATTTCAGATAAATTAGGAGTTTGGGATTAACAATATGCACATTACTGTGTATAAAATAGATAACCAACAAGGACCTACTGTATAGCACAGGGAACTGCACTCAGTACCTTGTAATAACCTATAAGGAAAAAGAATCTGAAACAGAATATGTATACCTATATACATATGTATTGATATATACGTATATATGTATAACTATATATATGTATAGCTGAATCACTTTGCTGTACACCTGAAACTAACACAACACTGTAAATCAACTAGACTTCAATGTTTTTCAAAAGATCATTTCATCTTTCAGAGATTTTCTCACTGACTTTAGACCAACCCCACCATCTGTATGTTGGGTGTATGTAGCTCTGTATTGTGTCTGAATGGGCTTATACGAGTTGTGAATACCTGCATACACGTGTGGGTATTGTATGCGCTTGTTAGTGTATGTGTGTGAATAGATTGTGTCTGTAGGTAGGTGTGTGTTCCGTATGTGTTGTTGCATTATGTACCACGTACATAGATATTCTGTTTAGTGACTGGGTATGTCTGTGCTGAGGGCAGTGTGAATGGATTTAACATTGATAACGGGCAGTTCAGAGGAAAGAAATTCCTGTGAAGCTCTCAAATGTATTTTGTCCCTCTGAGTACTCAAGTGAGTTCTCATGGCTGAATTTATTCTTTATTGCTGCCTAGAATTGCCCATTATGAATGCAGGTGTGTATGTGTATGCACCCATATGTGCATCTGTGAATATGTGTCTGTGAATAGGTGTGACTTTCTTAATTGTATTAGAAACTGACACCGAATGCTGTGATGTGCCTCCCAGATCCCCCTTCATAAATGAAGGACTAATTGTCACCGTCGCTTGGGGGTGCTGCTGAAAGATGGTCCTCAAGAGTCAGCCCTCTTTGGGAATTTCCAAGATGGAAGAGGGTCACGATGGATGGAGTCCACACTCGGTAACGGATCAACATCAGGGTGTAAGAGACCAGACTCCTCACCCCAACTTGGAACATCTACGAAGGACCATCAAGCTCCAACTGCCCCATGAGTCTGGCTGAGGCCCTCCCTGGAATCGCATTGAAGCTCAGTTTCTTCCTCCACCTAATCCTGGTTTTGTTCCCTCCCTTCTACAGTTAATTGGCCCCAAGAGGTCTCCCTAATAAACTTCCTGTGTGCTACTCTCCATCTCAGAGTCAGCTTCTGAAGATGCTAACCCTCCATGACATGGCAGGAATCAAAGTCCGGAATCACTCAGAGTCACAGTGTGGAATAGATGTGAGGGGTCATCCATTCTAACGTCCTTCCCCCTCATTCAGACTGGTTCGTTATCGTGGTTCTAAGCTCAGACTTCAAAGTCACACACTGGCTTTCAAATCTGAACTCTCAACAGCCGTGTGACAGTGGACAAGCTCCAACTTTTCTGAATCTCATTTTCTATAAACTAAGGTAATAACAGTGCCTACAGTCTGGGGTTATTATGAGAATTAAATGAGATAAGGCAGGCAAAGTGTTCAATCAAGGGTCCAGCACCCACTAAACACCCAATAAATATTAACATCTTTCACTACCTTGTTCTGGGCTTATATATGATTGCTGGTGGGAAAATGTGTAAGCTAGAGTTTGTCGGGAGGTTTAACTATATCTGATAAATTAATCACACAATAAATGCCATACTGATGCTCCTCTTTGTCAGACTTGAAATTCTCCCAAACGAGGATCTGGGCACCAAAATCCTGAAAGCTGAACAGCAAAGGATGTCTGTGCTTTGCCAACACAGCCTGTTCCTGTTACTTCCCCAGCTACAAGATTTGAAAGCTCCTGGCTAACCAGACTCCTGCTTAGTACAGTAGAGGCAGGGAGAGAGCTGACAAAGAGATTCAGTCTTCAAATAACATCAAGATGCATCAGGAAGTGTGGGGAGGAAACAGCCAGGGGAGCAGTAAATCATTATATTGCAGAAGAAGGTAGAAAACAAGGTCCCTCTGCGGCAGCCAACCTCCGAGATGGGCCCCCAAGACCCTTGGCTTTTGGCATTCACATACTTGTGTTCTCCCCGCCTATATTGAACAGGGCTGACTTTCATAACCAACAGGATGCTGTGGAAACATCAGAGTGTGACTTCCAAGACTAGAAAAGGCAATGCAACCTCCTCCTCTCTCTCTCTCTCTCTCTCTCTCTCTCTCTCTCTCTCTCTCTCTC
>NW_006791208.1:246087-253104 GCF_000442215.2 Lipotes vexillifer | reverse complement strand
AAAAAAAACACACCCCCCCCCCCCCCTCTCTCTCTCTCTCTCTCTCTCTCTCTCTCTCTCTCTCTCTCTCTCAGATCATTCATTTGGAGGGAAACCAGCTGCCATTTTATGAAGACACTCAAGCAGCCCATGGAGAGGTCCACTTGGCAAGAACTGAGGCCTCCAGCCAACAGCCATGTGAGTGCACCACCTTGGAAGTGGATCCCCAACCCCAGTTAAGCCTTCAGATGAAACCGTAGCCCCAGCCACCATCTTGAAAACACCCTCAAGAGAGACCTTGAGCCAGACCCACCCAGCTAAGCAGCCCAAAGTCCTGACTGACAGAAACTGTCAGATGATAAATGTTTGCCCTTTTAAGCCTCTAAGTTTGGGGGTAATAGACAACTGCTATACCATCACTTCTTTTTAGAGAAGATACAATTTATCCAAATTCCCTTATTAGCTTAAACTATACGAAATTGCCAATGTTTGACCATTTTAACTCACAAAAAATGACAGATACGTGTGGTACAACCTCTACAATGACCTAGGGAAGGACTCAAGGGTCTGGATAAATGCAGGCCTGTTTCTGGAGCTAGGGACACTTTGTTCCCATAAAGGCCCCAGAGCGGCTGTGTTTCTGGAAGCCAGCGCCCTGGGAGAGTAAAATCCTTCTAGCTCACCTGCCTGCACACGCTCCCCTCTTTCCAGCTAGGCCTGTGGGCAAAAACGGGGGGCTTCAGAGCTCCTCCCAATAACTCTCTGTCTCTTTCTTGGTCTCAAAATGCTGCTTTTTACAAGCTCCCAAGTTCAACAAAGCTCCAAGTCCTAGAAAGAAGTGGAGAGGCATCTTGCAACACAATTAGAGAGATTGGTTCATGGGCCCTGGACACAGCACTCCATCCAGCAAAGCCTCAAAGAGTCCCTGGTGAACCATTTGCCGGCTTTAATTTCTCAGGGGCTGCTTCAGCAGGTGGCCACTAGCAGGTAGTCAATAGGGCCCTTCTGGCCGAGGACTGGCGGCTCTTTGGAAAGGTCAAATCCAGAGGCCGGAGGGCATGGCTCAAGAGGTCATGGGGTCAGGACCCGTCACTGTGACAGATGAATCTAAGCATGTCTCTCTCTCTCTCTCTCTCTCTCTCTCTCTCTCTCTCTCTCTCTCTCTCTGGAAGCAGGGCCAAGCCTCTTGAGACAGGGGAGGTGGGGGTGGTGTTGGAGCCTCACAAAGAAAGCCGAGTCTGGTGTCTGGCCGGCACCTCTCAACTGGTCTTCATTAGGCGGCCCGACAACCCTCTTCTGCCGCCCTCTGTCCCTCACTGATGGGGCGCTGTCACCAGACCTCTCAACTGTTCCTCATTAGGTGAAACAGTGCGCTTTTGTCCTGCATGAAGCCTTCTTTGTTCCGCCAGCCCAGCCAAGCTAGAAAGCCAGAAACTGATACAAAACAATGCCACTCTATCCTGAGGGGACCCCCTCCCTCTTCCTCCCCCTGGCCGGACAAGGAAGGGCGACTTTCCACACACACACACACACACACACACACACACACACACACGCTTGTCTGAACCCAGGGCCCTGGGCCTTCCTGCCCCCCCGCTGCCGGTCACATCTCTGGATGTCTAGCTGAGAACGTGTTTGCTGGAGCAGAAGAAACATGTCGAGCATAGA
Source organism: Lipotes vexillifer (assembly GCF_000442215.2). Lineage (NCBI taxonomy): Eukaryota > Metazoa > Chordata > Mammalia > Artiodactyla > Lipotidae > Lipotes > Lipotes vexillifer. The sequence continues at coordinate 251,457 of NW_006791208.1, read as the reverse complement.
CCAGCGGTTCCCAAAACGTGGCAGCACATTGGAGTCATCTAGAGATCTTCCAAAAACAAGTGGTCCCCATCCCCGACATTCCAATTTGATTGGTCTGAGCAGAGACATCGGGATTTGTAAAACGTCTGCACGTAACTCAAATGTGCAGAAAAGTCTGGGAACTACTGGCGAGGTGGGGAAGTTATTCTCAACTATCCATGCCCACGGGCCACCTTTTGCACACCTTAAAATCAGGAGTGGCACATAAAATATGTCACATCTTGCAGGGCGCGGCGACGTCCATCAACACGTCTGCCTGCTGGAAACAAGCAGGAAGGCCATACCTGCACATGCCTGGTGAAGGGAGACCAGCTCTATTGGGGAAAGTGACGTAGACACAGCCAATGCAACTGCGGTGGAGTGCTTTAATCCTGGCTTCCAGCGTCTTAAATCGTGCACAGAGATCAGAGCCCCTAGGGCTCTACCTCTCTTTCTCCTCCCTGATCCTTCCCACTGTGCCCTCGAGCAAAAACTCCACATCCTCAAAGATACACTGCTGCCAAGGAGACCTGATTGGCTAGATTCATGTTGTCTTGCCAGCTCCCACCCCCAAAGCAATGCTGAAGGGTCTATTTATCCAAAGTGGTTTTGTAAGCCTGATGTGTCTCAGTACCCACTACTCGTCTTATAGGCTGAGTAGGAAGACGGAGTATAATTTCAAGACAAAAAGAAAGGCTCTCATTTCCCACCACAGCTGATGGCAAATTATCAATATTTCCCTGCCCAAGATCTACTAAAGTCTCACCTCTTCTCGGTTCAGCCCTGAAATGACAACCTTATGGATTTATACAGGTTAGAGCATCCCAACTCCGCTTCTAAGAGTGGATGTTAGGTAGTGGAGCCAGATTTCACAAATAAAAATACAGGATTCCCAGTAAGATTTGAATTTCAGATGCACAACGAGTAATTATTTTTTAGTGTAAGGAGGTCCCATGCAATACTTGGGGGTACACTTATACTAAAAATTCTTATTGATCTGAAATTCCAGTTTCACTGAGTGTCCTGTATTTTATCTGGCAACTTACTGCCTGCTTAGCTGACAATAGTTTCTGAAGGAATGGGATCCCCCAGGAGGGATAAGAAGGTAACATTTTTTTTTTTTTTTTCCTTGCGTTATGCGGGCCTCTCACTGTTGTGGCCTCTCCCATTTGCGGAGCACAGGCTCCGGACGCGCAGGCTCAGCGGCCATGGCTCACGGGCCCAGCCGCTCCGCGGCATGTGGGATCCTCCCGAAACGGGGCACGAACCCGCGTCTCCTGCATCGGCAGGCGGACTCTCAAGCACTGCGCCACCAGGGAAGCCCAGAAGGTAACATTTTTGACTTTGGAATGCTGCTCTAAGAAGGATCTTAAAGCCACAGCAACAAATGGGAGAAAGAATGTCATGATTGATTAGCAATGTCTGCCATGGGTCTGGGATGGAGAATAAAAGCATGCAAGCCACATATTTATAGCCATAGGTCAGATTCGTAATGATGTTGTAATTAATGGGATCATTGGGGTGTTGAACTCGGGGTCATTTTTTTTTTTAATGAGGAAGGAGAAGCAGGGATTATCAATGAACGTGTAAAAGAAATGGAAGTTTGGCTGATTTTTTTTTTTTTTTTTTTAAAGGGACTGGTGACTACATAGAGAATATGCTTTCTCCTTCTTGATCTTCTGTTTCTTGCTCTTCCTTTAAATCAGCTCTCCCGATGCCAGGCACCCAGTAGGTGCTTGACACATGAGGAAAAACCCAACACCTCACAATTTCTCCCACCAGGCAGATCGTGAGTAACTTAAGTTCACGTGATGGCAAAACCGATGAGCCTACAGGAGAACTTTTCTGAGGCCTTCACGTCATTGAGTTTTCCTGCTCGCCCCGATATCTGAAGTCAGCGCCCTCACCCAAGCACTGCCATTCTCTGAGAACCATGGCTCCTTCCGGGCTGCAGATATTGACCAGGGAGGAAGCCAAGAGCCAACCTTGAATGGGAATGCCCACCTTTGTGCACATTCCAGATGGCAGAAGGAACCCATTCATCAAACTTTGAAAACTGCCCCCGCTCCCCAGGAAGGACCATGAAGTGCTTGTAAATAGATGTCTTTAGGTTTAAACAAATTGCATCATTATTTTTATTTTTTGAGGGGTGTCCATGTGAAGGGAACTAGAGGCGGGCTTTGGTATTTGTCCTGCACACAATACATGCCTGGGTCTCCTGCTGTTTCCGTATCTTCTGCCCAAGCCAACTGGCCAGCCCCATGGCCTCCCAACAGGAGAGGGGTGCCAATTCCTAGCATTCTATTTTCATATTGTTTGATGATAAAAATCGCTCCAGCAGGACGAATGGCAGCGAACAAAAACAGGAAGCAGCCCCCTGATTAGATAGGGACAGGGTAGCCTATGGAGTAAAAAACAAAATGACTAAAATGATAAATGAGTGGACCATGGACACTGCCATCTCCTTCCTGAACAGGCCAAGGTAAAGTAGGAAGAAGAAATCAGGGAAGAAGTCATGACCTGGGCTGTAAGTGGGGGTGAAGGAGCCTTGCCCTGTAGCATCGCTCAGTGGGTACCACCTTTGAGTTGCCTCTTGGGTTAAGGCCACTGGGACAATCATCTGGTTTTCTGGTACTTCCTTTGAAAACCTCGCTTAGGTGATTTAGCATTTTGCTTTGAAGTGTGGAGGCCCTTTGAAACCTACGGTCTTGGGCCTTAGCCGAAACTGAGTCAGCACCTATTTTGTCACATTATTACTCTAGGACAAGGGTGCTCAACTGGGGGAGACAATTTTGCTCTCCAGGGGATATTTGACAATGTCTAGAGACATTTTTGGTTGTCACAACCTCTGTATTTTATTTAAAATGTGGGTCACACTAACCCCGTGTCTTACTCTAATTGTCTGGAGTAAGAAAGAGGTTGTAGACGAATCCCTGTCCACAGCCCCCAGGAAGCAAGTTGCAAGTCCTGTGCTCCCAGCCCCAGGCTGGTCCAGGGGAGGAAACCTGACCCACAGGAGACCATCCATATGCTGGCCAGTCACCCATGTGTCATATAAGGCTCTGTCCACCAAGGCACGATTCAGCCATAAATCCTTCTCTAAGAATTTAGAATCAGTAAACCAACCTGCCAGTTGACAGGGGTCACCGGGAGTAGAGAGGTCATGATGGGGAGGGATGAGGCCACAGGCCCAGCCACCCAGAGTGGTGACAGATCAGGTGCAAGAAGGAGAATGGGTTATCTATTTTAAATATAGCAGTGTGTACTTAAAATAGATAACCAGCAAGGGCCTACTGTACAGGAAGGGAACTCTGCTCAGTATTCTGTAATAAACTGAATGGGAAAAGAATTTGAAAAAGAATAGAAAAATTTAATTAATTTTAATTTAATTTCTAATTAATTAATTACTTATTTAAAAGGAGAATGGGGAAGATTCCAGAAGGGAGCAAAGATGAGAGAGGCCACAGCCCTCCCCCACCCCTGGAAGGAGAAACGGTGGCTTTTGCTTGCCAGTTCTCTCAAAGTACCCGTCTCCTTCTTGTGCTGGGGGCCTGAAAATATTTATCCTATTATTAAGAATAACAGTAATAATAATAATATTCCCTATTATTGAGAATAATCTTACAATAAAAATCCTTTTAACTTGAACTTGTTTGAGTGAGCATATATTCCTCAAACCCTAAAGAGCCCTGATTAAAGCAGCTGCCCATGTAAGCACCACCCCAGAAGAAAATCATTCACTCTTCAGAGAAGGGGATTGTGGGAATAAGTAGCTGAGAGATCCATATTTGGCATCCTCAAGGCTGTAAACTATTGAATTAACTTGAAGAGCATTTCCATAAAGGAAAAAAAAAAAAAGATCTACCCCATTTGATAGGATCTGAGAGGCCTGGTAGAATGATTTCCCATGTTATGATGATGTCTTTAGGCTGTGACACATTTATGTTCTCCCTTCTCCAAACGGGGCTCAATTCTATGAGATGGCTAAGCTTTGGATGCAAGGAATATTGATTCATTTCATGCCCCAAAAGCAATGCTATGGGACTGGCTAACTTAGCATGGCCCAGCTAGGGACCGAATGATTATTTGGGCCATCTGTAAATTGTAAATGTCAATTTACAATGTCAATTCCTGAATAGCTGCTACACAAAAGTCAAAAGTTCCACGATGGTAGTGGAAGAAGGTATAATGGAATCTTATCTGCCTACCATTCCATGCCTAGCTGTCTTCTAGAAACATTCCCTCTTTCCTTGAGAAACCCATTCTACTATGAGGTTTTGATGGGCTGAACATCACAAATTATCCCAGCCTCCTGTCCACTGATGTAGGTTGGCCACCCAAACGAGGTATTAGAGAATCTCATCCCAATGGCCCGAATAAGTGGCATAAAAAGGAAGAGGGGTTAACACAAACGAACCAATCATATTCCTATGGTCTTGGGCCTTGGAATTTTTACAAAGACACTAGAGAAAAAGCCGCTTTTTTACTCTGGAGTGACTAAGTTGGGATAACATCAGCTTGAAGTTGCCTCTGACCATACCTCTCCTTCCCCACTCCCTCACCAAAAAAGGAAACTCATTTGCTGTAGGAGAAAATGATACCAATATAGAAAGAGAAACAGAGCTAAAAAGGGAAAGAAAGAAAAAGAGAAAGCAACTCTTAGGGAGTTTATAATCCTAAAACCAGGTCCATCTCTAAACTTCACGGCTAGATGAGCCAACAAATTAATTTTGGTTCTTTTTTTTCTTCTTTAATTGGGTTTCTGCCACTTGCTACCCAAAACAGTCATGGATAATAGAGGATGAGTCTAAGACTTGAATGGAAGAATCTAGGGATGAATTGTCAACTACATTCTTACAATATTGTACTATTGTAAGATAATATTACAGTGAAGGTCTCCAAAAGAGACCAATCCCCCCTCATCAGCCCTGCTACACCCCTCCACCATCAAACAAGAAGGAGTGTGAGATAATACTTCTAACGGGACTTGTTAAAGGGGGAAGGGTGGTCATGAAAATAAATGGAGCCTGGGTCAAAATAATTAGTAAAATATTGAGTTGAAGAAAATGATTCTAGTTTCTTTATTATGATAGGACTTCTCAGAGCCTTCTGTGTGTTAATTATACAACTGGACCCTTCAAAAGAAAAATATAATAAAATATATTATACTGCCCTGGTGGCGCAGTGGTTGAGAGTCCTGCCGATGCAGGGCACACGGGTTCATGCCCCGGTCCAGGAGGATCCCACATGCCATGGAGTGGCTGGGCCCGTGAGCCATGGCCGCTGGGCCTGCGCGTCCGGAGCCTGTGCTCCGCAATGGGAGAGGCCACAACAGTGAGAGGCCTGCGTACC
>NW_006791208.1:241874-245876 GCF_000442215.2 Lipotes vexillifer | reverse complement strand
AAAAAAAAAAAAAAAAAAAAAAAAATATATATATATATATATATATATATATATATATATATAATATTCAGGGTCCTAGAGAAAGGAAGGAAAGAAGGAAGGAAGGAGACGGGAGGGAGGGAGGAGGGAACAAAGAAGGAAGGAAGGAAGGAAGAAAAGGCTTTGAACACTGATCAAGAGTTTGTGGGGGGAAGGGATAAATTAGGAGTTTGCGATTAACAGATACGCACGACTATATATAAAATAGGTAACCAACAAGGACCTACTGTACAGCACAGGGAACTATATTCAATACCTTGTAATAACCTATAATGGAAAAGAATCTGAAAAAGAACAGATACATACGTATGTATAACTGAACCACTCTGCTGTACACCTTAAACTAACACAACATTGTACGTTAACTATACTTGAATTTTAAAAAAGAGTTTATTTCTAGGCCATTTCAGGTTACCTTTCACATCCCGTCCCAGTTCCAGAACGCCAAATGCATAATTTAAAACAAACTACGTTGTACCCTCCACTGACATTAGTGAGAAGGAAGAGACAGGCTAAAAGGGAGGGAGCCCATGGACTATTAGGGTGGAAGGAGATATTCTTCTTTTCTTTCCCGTTACTTCCAGTGCAACGATTTAGCAATCCCTCTGTGTCTGCCATGTGCCAAGCACTGAATGACATGCTAGTGACACAGAAATAGACAAGACGTGATCCTGATGTCCAGGAAAGTCTAGTCAGAGAGATGGACAAATAGAGATATCTCAATACAGGATGGATACTGTTAGGAGGGGAAGGGAAAGCTTCCTGGAGAAGATGCCCAGGGTGCCAGGAAAAGGGAAGAGGGCATTTAGGGTTTATGGGGAAAATAGCCAAGCCCACCCCACAGCTATTCGCATTTTAGAACTGACGAGGCATGCCATCCTGAGGACCCTCTTCTGAATGTATCTGCTGCTGCCCCTTCTGTCGGCCTTCCAAAAGCCACACGGTTCAATTTTGCTACACAACAGCGATCAGTGGAAATAACTGACACAGATTAAGCTATGGGCAGGCTGTATAGATCACGGGCCCAGATCTAATTCCTGCCTGGTACACTCAATTACGCAGGAGCTCCTTGCTGGGGAAGCAGGTGTAGTTACTGTAAATAAGTTCAACTTTGGGCATGGATGTCATTGGGTAACTGCATTTGCCATGCTTGGGTGATACATAAGGAAACCATCAACAGTATGACTGTTGAGTTAGCAGAGACATGGCGGGCCTTTCCTGACAGCCTGGTGTCTAAGTGAAGTAAGGGTGTACTTACTGAGAAAACCAACTGAGCGGTCACTTTATTCACATTGCTAACTTTTAAACTGATAGGGAAATATGCACGAATAAATAAGTAATTGTCTCTACCAACAAGACTGTAAGACAGGCATCGGCAGGCTTACAGTGACTGTGGGAGGCTGAGACCAGGCTAGGTAGGTAGAAGTCTGGGGTCAGGAGTAATATTAGTGCTGTGAGGAAGAAGGTCTACTAGCTGTGTGACCTTAAGCCAGTCACTCAACCTCTCTGAGCTTCATTTTCTATATCTGAGAATGGGCGTTAATTGCTCATTTCTATATCACAGAGCCACTGTGGGACTGACATAAGAGAATAAAGGTAAAATAGTTTCTATTTTGCAAAGCGCAGTTCATATCTGAGTTATTGTGGGCAAAACTTGGGAAAGGTTGTGAAGATAGGGAGATTTGGATAGATCTGGTTATGAGACTGTAAGAAGAAAAACATCAAAATTATTCTGACCAATAGTACAAACTTCTAGTTATAATATGAATAAGTTCTAGGGATCTGATGTCCAGCATGGTGACTACAGTTAATAATACTGTACTATATACTTGAAAGTTGCTAAGAGTGTAGATCTTAAATGTTCTCGACACAAAACAGTAATGGTAACTATATGACGTAGGTTAAGTCACTTTCCCAAGGTTAGTAGCAAGCTATGATGTGAATCCTGCTTGAGCTGGATCTCAAACTCATACCACCATGTCCCCCAATTACTTCTGATCAATTTGCAGGAATCAAAACGGAATTTAGCGTAAAGAAAATGTGGTATATACGTACAATGGAGTATTATTCAGCCTTAAAAAAGAAAGAAGAAAATTCTGCCAAAAGTGACAACATAGATGAACCTGAAGGACATTATGCTAAGGGAAATAAACTAGTCACGGAAGGATGAATACTGTATGATTCCACTTATATGAGGTATCTAACATAGCCACTCAGAAGTAGAGAGTAGAATGGTGGGTGCCATGGGTTAGAGGGAGGGAGAACTGGGGAGATGTTTAATGGGTATAAATGTTCAGTTGGGACTTCCCTGGTGGTCCAGTGGTTAACACTCCGCACTACCAATGCAGAGGGGCCGGGTTGGATCCCTGGTCAGGGAACTAGATCCCGCATGCCACAACTAAAAGATCCCGCATGCTGCAACAAAGATCCTGTGTGCTACAACTAAGACCCAGCACGGCCAGATAAATAAATATTTTTAAAAATTAAAAAATAAATGTTCAGTTAGCCAAGATGAATGAGTTCTAGGGATCTGCTGTACACCATTCTGCTTACAGTTAACAATACTATATGGCACATGTAAACATTGGTTCAATATCATGTTCAATGTTCTTACTACAATTTAAAAAGGAGAGAACTCAGTCTCCCAAAGGACTAAATGTTGAACTTCAGTGGCAAAACATTGAACTTTGCGAAACCCTTATCACTTCAACTGTTAAATGGGGACAAAGCAGTAGTTACCTTACAGGGTTATCTGAGGACTGAATGACATAACCCACGCAAAGTATTTGGCATCGTGCCTAGAACATAATAAAGGCCCAATTAATGTTTGTTATTATTGTTTTTGTGATCATCATCAGAAACATCCTTATTACTCCAGTGCCCAGACAGGTTGCTAAGAACTGGTGTTCCCCCATCACATACTCCCTTGCATCCCTTACAGTCATCTAAAGCTATATGACAGGCAAGCCAAGATCTCCATCCCCACCTTGCAAGGAGGAATAGTCAATAACGCCACAATCTAATAAAACATGCAAGGGACCCTAGGGGTTGAAAACTCTTCAAAGTGAAAATCATCAAAACAAGTTATTTTGTCATCTCTAACAACAGTCCAGCTATAATGTCAACTGTGTTCTGATTCTTAGAATGAACAAAGCTTGAATCAAGTTTTGGAAAGTTTTCTGAGACTATCTGTATAGATATATAGGTAGATGGATATAATATGACACCATAATATGACACTTGCCCTTCACATATGACTTTTTGCAGCAGGAGCATAAGAGGGCAATTTTTTTTTTTTTTACATCTTTATTGGAGTATAATTGCTTCACAATGGTGTGTTAGTTTCTGCTTTATAACAAAGTGAATCAGCTATACATATACCTATGTTCCCATATCTCTTCCCTCTTGCATCTCCCTCCCTCCCACCCTCCCTATCCCACCCCTCCAGGTGGTCACAAAGCACCGAGTTGATCTCCCTGTGCTATGTGGCTGCTTCCCACTAGCTATCTACCTTACGTTTGGTAGTGTATATATGTCCGTGCCACTCTCTCGCTTCAGAAATACCGGAGGGCTCCATCAATTTTCCGAAGGGCCTCTCTTAATCCTTTGATACACAAATCACTCTCGTTTGAAGCACCTGTCATGTCAGCTGGACTGATGCTGCCACATTCTCATCCACCACATGCTTTGCTTGTAGTTAGAGCCGCTCTCCAGCAAAATTTTCATCCACACTGTGAAACCCTGCATCTTTTGCAAGATTTGCAATTCCGCTTTGCAAGCGTTTGCATCATATTTGCATCATACTGTCGGCTACCTATAGCATCTGGCAACCTTTGAGGGGTGCCCAATAACGATGTTGGTGCACTGGGGGACAATTAGGCTTGTGTAAAGTGTGTGTGTGGGGGGTTGGGGAATATGTGTGTAAGTGATGAGCTTATTGGTTATTTTTCATATCATAATTTT
>NW_006791208.1:204857-241864 GCF_000442215.2 Lipotes vexillifer | reverse complement strand
AGGATGCCCTTGGCTCCCTACACAACTCTGTACAACATGAGCTCAGACAAAGAATTCCCAATTAATGGGATCTTCTAAACTTTGTTTCTAACTGTTGAGTACGCAGGATATCATCTGGTGTATGCTACACTTAATCCTCTTGGCTTGAGCTAGACTAAGCCAAGAGGATTTTCTGTCCACAAAAACAAATATTCTTAACTAAATCCTCCAGACGCTTGAGCTCTGACACTAATTTTTTTATTGTTTCATATGAATTATTTATTTCAGACTTGCTGGAATTGTGTAAATGTCCAAAAATTGAGTTTGGTAATATTCTCAGTAATAATTCCTAATGGTTGAATGGCACTGAGCACAAAACAAAAGGGTGTTTAATAGGCATGGGGTCTTCATTACATAAGAATTTATTATCCAACTCTTAACACAGTAATAAGTTTATATCTGGAAGCAAAAAGCCATTTATGATATAAAGAAGAATTCATAAGTGGATGGCCACTTATAAAATTAATTCCCATTAAAACCTGATTCCCCACATAATTGACACAGTTGGTGACCTGAAGCAAATCATTTCACCTCTCCTGTCCTCAGTTGCCCCACGTGTAAATTGCAGACAAAATTATCCCAAATTGAAGACTTGTACATTAGCTGAGATGAAACATGGTCAAGCTTTTCAATCAGGAAAGTAAAGTAAAAAGAAAGGTATCTGAAAGCAAAACTACAGTTGTCTTTCAATATCAGTTTTTTTTTTTTTACTGTATTGATAGAACAATTGGATTTTAGGTGGGTTGCCCATTTCCAGGCTCCCTTGCAGCTAGGTGGGAATACGTAACAGTGGGTTGGAGGAAAATGTGTGCAATTTCCCAGCCATGCCCTGAGAGGGAAGGGGCATTTCTTTCCCACCTTCATTATCCTCTTTCCACAGGCTGGACTACAGACTTGGTGCTGAAATACCTAGAAGAGTGTTGACGATGAAAACACCTTAAAGACGATAAAGAAAAAAGACAGAAGAAACCTGAGACCATGAAAACTCCAAGGTTCAGAGCTACCATACCAGACAGCAGTTTCTTATGTGCAAGATAACTATCTATCTCATTTAAGCTACAGGTATTTGGAATTGCTCCTCAAGCAGCTGAAGTATACCCTACCTAAGATAGTGTCATTTTCCTTTCATCTGCCACACAATTAAGTACACTTTCATTATGCATCTCCCATGTACAAGACATTGGAGGCAGCGTCGAGACGTGGCTCAGAATATGGGTTCTGAAGTTAGGTTAACTTTCTCCAAATCCAGCTCTATCACTTCCTGACAATGTGATAAGTTTTAACCTAGCTAATCTGTGGACTGCTAATCTATAGGCTGGATACAGTAAGTGTAGATACCTCATGGGATTGATGTAAGGTTTAATAATATAAGATATAATGACATAATGCGTGGAAAACATTCAACACCATGACACACTGAGCATTCAAAAAATGTTAGCTCTTATTATTACAGGGAAAGGTGTTTTCAGGGCTGGAAGAAGCCCTGATGCTAAGTTCAGTTTGAGGATCTAAAGCTAAGGTGATGCCATGGTGGACTCGTTCATTCATGTTTTTGCTCATCTGCTAAGTGGATTTCCTTCTGAAATGTGAACTTGCTTTCTCCTTGGAAAATTCCCAAATTTTCAGATGAAAAAAAAAATCTCTTACCCTTTAGATTCAGTTTGATTTGGGAGATGGGTGTTGAGGGTATGGGTAGGGCCAGGCAATAGTCGGCACCCACATCCTTCCGAGAGAGCAAGGACTATACAGGTCCTATTTACCACCTGTGCCAGCCATGCACCGGCTCCAAATCACAGGAAACTACATTTCCCAAGCTGCTTTGCCTTCCGGTTTCCTGGTAGGCTCAGCCAATGGGAGGCACTGGTGGAAGACGGGAGGGAGGGAGAAAGAAGCAGCCAGGGTATTTCTCATTCCATCCACCCATCCTGTTTGGCAGCAGCTTAATGACCTTGGCTCCACATGTAGGTCCTGGCACCTGGGCTCTGGTAACACAAGCTTCTCTTTTTTCTTTTGCGGTACGCGGGCCTCTCACTGTTGTGGCCTCTCCCATTGCGGGGCACAGGCTCCGGACACGCAGCCTCAGCGGCCATGGCTCACGGGCCCAGCCGCTCTGCGGCACGTGGGATCTTCCCGGACCGGGGCACGAACCCGTGTCCCCTGCATCGGCAGGCGGACTCTCAACCACTGCGCCACCAGGGAAGCCCCAAGCTTCTCTTTTTGTCCCTTTTCCCTAGGAATAGTAGTGACTTCCTGCTATTGGTAATCTCGTGAGTTGCCTTATATTTCCCTGTTTGCCTCTTCGGCTCTTCCACCACCTAGGGATTCAATCCCCTACATTAAATTCTCTCTGCTTCAAGGACCTTAAATGATGTCTGCTTTCAGTCCAGACCCTGACAAATACAACATGGTAAATCCAGTGCTGAACATGCTGCCTTGTATGTGCAGGTGATTCAATGCACATTTGTTGAATGACTCAATACTTGGAGCAGGAAGATGCTAATATCATCACTGAATTCAGTCCTCTGACCGCTCTAAGGAGTTGTTTGGCTGAAAACACCTCTTATGGGGTACACACCTCTATTCACAAATCGCTCTCAGCTTGCTAAATCACCGAATTTACCAAAACATTCATCTTTCAAAACCCCATTGATAGGGCTTCTCGGGTGGCGCAGTGGTTAAGAATCCGCCTGCCACTGCAGGGGACACGGGTTCAAGCCCTAGTCCGGGAAGATCCCACATGCCACGGAGCAACTAAGCCTGTGCGCCACAACTACTGAGCCGGTGTGCCACAGCTACTGAAGCCCATGCGCCTAGAGCCCGTGCTCCGCACCAAGAGAAGCCACCACAATGAGAAGCCCGCGCACTGCAACCAAGAGTAGGCCCTGCTCACCGCAACTAGAGAAAGCCCGTGTGCAGCAACAGAGACCCAACTCAGCCAAAATATAAATAAATTAATTTATTAAAAACAAAACAAAAACCCCATTGATAGTCTCATTTCCAAAGTAGTAAATTCCATACCCTCAGGTCCTGAACTTCCAAAGGCAGTGAAGAATTTCTTCTGGAGATCTTCTCATTATAGGATGACCCAGCTGAGAGCAGAATACAGGAGGGGGATGGACGAGAAGAGCGTGCAGGAAAAAACCACAACTTCTCTGAGAAGTTATTTATCTCCAGACAGCCGTGACACTACTGGGGATCAGTACAATATTTCAATATTTGTAAATATATATTTGGCCCCAAGAGTTCTCTCCCATGGTAACAGCTAATAAACCAAGCTGCCTGAGTTTATTCCTTCTGCCAAGGCACATTCCACAGTCTGATTACACTGCTGTTTTATTCTAGTAAAGAAGAGAGAGGGAGAGAGAAAGAGAGAGAGAGAGCAAGGGATCACAGGTGACGGGAAACCCAGGTTGATGAGGTTTTTTCATAGAGAGCCAGAACTACAGATGTACATTAGGATCAGCACCAGCCCTCTCCCTAAAACAGGAACTGGCCTCTTGACCTGGAGTTCCAAATTGTTTCAACACGTCTGGCCAAGCAAGTGGCCACTCTCTACCTAGTCTCCAAACAAAGCCTGTAGGTAGGTGGTAAGTAGGTGGAACTCTCTCCAAGAAGGAGAACTCCCAGGCAATGTCAGTGCTGTTGATCTCTGTGGACCACACTACAAGTGGCAAGGTGATATCTTCATCTCTTGTTTATGTTTGACAGTTAGGAAGCCCAGGACCCAAGCAGTGAAGTGGTCGTTGCTAATGCAGGTCCAGGTAGGACATGGGTCCAACACATGTTCCACCGAAGTATGCCATCTTTCCAAGACAATGCCTTTACTCCAAATGCTGAAATGGGTACCCTGGAGTTTTCCTTGGGGATTATTTGACTTGCCTTATTAATTATTATTTCTTTTTTTACTTTTTTTTTCATTTCTCCCAAGCCAACAAGCCCACATCATTTTTTTTTTTTTTTGCGGTACGCGGGCCTCTCACCGCTGTGGCCTCTCCCACTGCGGAGCACAGGCTCCAGACGCGCAGGCTCAGCGGCCATGGCTCATGGGCCCAGCCGCTCCGCGGCATGTGGGATCTTCCCAGACCGGGGCACGAACCCGCGTCCCCTGCATCGGCAGGCGGACTCTCAACCACCGCACCACCAGGGAAGCCCGCCCACATCATTTTTTTGTGATAACACTATAACTGGAATCATGGATTTTAGACTTGGAGGTGACTGAAGTTCAACCCCCTCTATAATAATAATAACAATATTTGCTATTTACCAAGCATACTATGTGCTGTATGCACTTTTCTAAGTCTTTTGCCTATTTTATTTCACGTGGTAGCCTTGACCAAAGTGCTCCCCCAGAATGCTAATCTCACAGTATACTCCATAAATTGAAGATTCTGTGGTCCAAAAGAGTTTGCAGAAATGTAACCTACTGGATCCTTCTCAGGGGGAGAAACTATCACAAGATGCACATGAGCATCTGATAGACTCTGGGAAGTTCTGCAGTTAAGAAAACCATTGCATTTTTTTTTTTAACAATTTGTTTTCCAAACATCTCTGTCCATGGAATCCTTATTTCCTGAAATCCAATTACCAGCCTGCTCCCATTCTAAATCAGCGAGAAAGCTCCATCTTGTATTATATGTTCCCTGGCAAATTTAATTAAGTTGGAGAAGGCCTCCAGCATCTTAGAGTTTTCAGCAATCAGTTCTTAACGAGGAGCTGCTTAACCCTTTCTTAACCCGAAAAACGACGGCTGAGAATCCCTCACTTGGTTAAGAGATCTAAGATTCTCTAAAGGAAGTTTCCAAGTGGATATATGGAAGATCTGCAAACACATCACTTAATCCTCACCCTTGTCCAAATCAGCCTCAGATGCATTATAATCGATATTTAAACAACTACAAAAGTGAAGGTTGACCCTGCGTGTCCCTTCCCATCCTTCCCCGCAGTTCATTCGAGATATTATCTGTGAGGAGTAAACAGGTCCGTCCTGAAGTCTTGGCCACCCCGGTGTGATATCAAACAGCTGCTCACAGGCCGTGGCAGCAGCGCCCATATTTCTCCTGCTGTACTTACTTATAAAAAGTTGAGCTTCCTTGGGGGAAGGGGGTGCCGGGGGGTGCCGGGGGGGTGCTCTCTTTGAAGTTCAAGGGATCACTCTGTATGGTATGCATGGGAAGGAAAACACATTCATCTCTCATGGAGAGCATCTTTTCCACGAGAACCCGAGAACCGAATCTTTCAGAAAGAAGAGGTATTGCTTAGCACTTCGAATAATAAAAACAGTAACAATAGTAACCCACATGATATTTATAAAGTGTTTACTGGTGTCAAGCCTGGTACCAGAGATACTGTCTGGTTTAAGTGCTTACTAGAAGGTAAGAACTGCAATGGTTCCCTTTTTACAAATGGGAAAACTGAGGCCCGGGGAGGCTAAGTGACATGTCCGAGGTCCCAAGGCAGGTGAATGGTGGACTTAGGTTTTACTTGGGCCCAGGACTGATTTCTTAGTTCCAAAACTGGGGCGAGAGCAGATTTCTTTGCCGAGTGAGGGGCAAAAAATGGGTTCTCCAAAAGTTCTCATTACCCTGGAGAACACAGACTTGGTAGCTATGAGTGGAAAGAACATGAGCTCCAATGCCACTCTCACCTTTCCAAGAGGGGGAGGCATGTGCTAATGGGGGGAAGGAAGGGTCAGTGTCCTGGCAGCTGCACATCCCCATGGAGTTCAAGTTCACTTCATCTGCTCAGGAGAAGGAAAGCAGGGGATTGCAGGTGTGGCAGTGAAGACACACAACACAAGGACAAGACCTGCCAAATAGGATGGAACCTCCAGAAATAGTGCAGAGAGCGCCAGACACTTTTGCTAGGCATTGTCTATGAAACGACACATCTTTTTTGAGTGCTATGTGCTACCTGAAGAGAGAAGAAGCTGGAAGTTGCAACGTTGCTTACCTTGCAAACCCTAGTTATTTTCACAATACCCTATTGGATACACAGGTCAGCCCTATTCTGCAAGGGAGGGACTTACCCAAGCGCATGAACACCAGAAGACAAGGATCATGGGGGCCATCTTGGAAGATGCCCCCAGCTCACATCTACTCTGTGCCACCAACAGTTGTAGGAGTCTGAACAATACAGAGTTCCCAGTCTAGTGGAGGTGACAGGCGTTACTTATACAATCACACAAAGAACTATGTGATTATGCATGGGACTTGGAGCTTGAACAAATTACATAATTTTCTTAGAGTGTGGAATAGAAAAAAGGCCCAGCACTGCTGGGCAGGTATGCCCAGGGTTTTAGTTTCTGTCACCAATTTTCTATGTGCCTTTGAGCAAGAATTCAACCTCTTTTAGCGCCACTAGCCTCAGCTGGAAAATGGAGACAATGTCAGTGGCTGCAAGGATGTAAAAGTACCCCCAAGTTACAAGATGGCTATTTCTGGGATGCATGGATACAAAATTAAGAAGCTCTGAACATTTCAAGAGAGGATTTGGGGGCAGGCAGATTCTTTCTTAAGGCTTCCTTTGCTGATATTTGTCATCAGCTTTGTCAAAGCTTTCGTGTATTCATTCAACAAACATTTATTGAGCATCTATTATGTGTTATGGCCCCTAATACCCTGAGCCAAGCACTGGTAATACATCAGTGAATAAGACAAACAGACATCCCTGCCCTCGTGGAGTTTATGATCTACGGTATGGCCAGCATATGGGGGGAAGGGGAGACTCAGCCAACCTGGCCTAAGTTTTCACTGAGGGTGTCCTGACATCACAGTGGATCCCCTGTATTGCTCAGCATAGTAGCCAAAACCAATCAGAAACTCCAGAAATGGAAAAACTCTAAATAAATCACCTTGCCACCATGGCAGCCAGAGGACAGGGGAGTGCATAGGCAGTGGGTTGCTCCCCTGATATTTTAACAACCTGTAAGGCAGCATCACTGCATCCCAACTTAATGTCAGCCCTGGCTGCAGTTAATCCCGGTCCCTGCTCTTGTTTCTTCAAGTTCTCCCCCACTAAGGCCAAGCTACGAGCAACTCTTAGCTCAAAATTCAAAAATGAACCTCCCTGGGCACTTCCCTGGTGGTCCAGTGGTTAAGACTCTGTGCTTCCGCTAAAGGGGGCACGGGTTTGCGATCCCTGATTGAGGAACTAAGATCCCACAGGCCGTGTGGTGCAGCAAAAAAAAAACAAAAAAACAAAAAACCTCCCTAAATCTATTCACTAAGAAAGCACTCAGTGATACCTGTTATGAGTTGAATTGTGTCCTCCTAAAAATACATGTTGAAGTCCTAACCCCTGGTACCTGTAAAATAGGGTCTTGGCAGATGTAATCAGGTTAAGATGAGGTCATACTCAAGTGGGATGGGCTCTAATGCAATACGGCAAGTGTCCTTAACAAGAAGAGGGAAATCTGAACACAGAGATGCCCAGGGAGGAAGGCCACACGAAAATGGAAGCAGACAGAGATTGAGAGATGCAGCTGCAAACCAAGGAGTGACAAGGATTGCCAGCCAACACCAGAAGCTGGAAGAGGCAAGGAAGGATTGTCCCCTGGAGCCTTGGGAGGGAGCACGGCCCTGTCAATACCTCGATTCCAGACTGAAGCCTCCAAACGGGGAGAGAATAAATTTCAGCTGTTTTCAGCCACCCAGTATGTGGTTCTTTGTCATGGCAGCTCCAGGAAATGAATACAACACCCAAATTTTGGAAAAGAGCTTCAGACTGATTTCTCACCCAACATTTCCATTTTACTGATGAAAAAACAGAGGAGACCCAGAGAGAGGAGGTCACATATCCAAGGTCACGAAGGAAATGTGTGCCCAAGCCAGGCCTAATCTCCCAGTCCAGAGTTTGGAAGATACTGGGTTTGTTTGGTTTTTTTTTTTTTTTCCTTCTTCCTTGTCATCACCTGGCCCCAGTTGGTCTCAGTGCTGTTATCATTTATTATTTCTACAAGAAAGAAGGGGCTTGGGAGCCTGAGTGTTTTCTAACCCCACCAGGCGGTCTGTTTTTGCTGGCTTTGCATGAAAACGGCCAGACTCTTGGCTCTGCAGGGTTACGGGCTGACTCGGGATGGGTTGTGTGTTGTAGGGACGATGACAAACTACTCCGGGAAGGGCGCTGGGCACCATCTAGCGAAGCGGACCAGGAAAACCAAAGCGCATCGAGAACATCTACAAGCGCCATGCTGGGCACCGTCTAGCGAAATAGACCAGAAAACCACAGCATATCGAGAACGTCTACAAGTGCCATGCAGTTTCCTAGTGCAGCTCGCTGCCAGGGTGCTTGTGAGCCCAGTGGGACTTTCAAAGCCTCTGTATCATTCCTCGAAGGGGGAGGGGGAGGAGGTAGAGTTTCTGCTAAAAGGCCTCAAAGATTCCATTTTAGGACATATAATTACAGACTTTCATGCCAGTTCGGATTCAAAGGTGCAAAATTTTCGACATGCCCCAAAAGCATGAAGGAGGATGACCCGGGTGACAACGGGAGATGGAATGAAGACAGAGCTGAGTCCAGCAGGATCTAGGGACTGGAACCAGATTGAATGGGACTAGAGCTATGAGTGAGCCCCTTGGAGAGAGCCTGGGGGTGGACGCATGGGACTCCGCTCCCCTCCAGCCATTATGTTGACCTTAAGGAAATGAGACAGCGTGAACCTTCTGCCCATCCTTGTAGCCTGAGCACTGCTCTGATTCAGGACAACTCAGGGGTCCCCTGGGCAGGCAAAAGGAATGCAGCATGCGGAGGGTGCCCCTGACTTTGAAGTCAATGGGGGCCAAGTTGCAATCCTAGAACAATTGCTAATTTGTTGTGGGACAAAGTCGATTCACCCCTTTAAACTTCAGATTCTGCATTTGTAGATGGGATAGTGATACCTTCCCAGAAGGGTTACGGCGTGTAGCCCAGAAACATTCATTGTGGACCCTGAAATCAGACCACCAGGGGAGGGCAGTCCAGTGGTTAGGTCTCTGTGCTTCCACTGCAGAGGGCACAGGTTTAATCCCTGGTCCGGGAACTAAGATCCCGCATGCCGCATGGTACAGCCAAAAAATAAAAAATTAAATTAAATTAAAAAAAAAAAAAAACAAAGACCACCAAGGGATATAGATGGAGGCTCGCCCTCCTGCCAGCTGGGGAAGCTTTCGGAAGACTCCCAACTCTCTGTGTCTCAGTCTTCTCATCCCTGGCTCGGACCTGCGGTGGATACACCCGCACTGTCTCCACACCATTCCCACACAGGCCAACCCAATGGCTTCCAACTGCAAGCACCTGTAATTCTTTGCCTGAGGGATTTCCTTGGTCCCTGGGACCCACTTGGCCTGCACATGGGGCTGGCGAGGAGTGCCAGGAGTTAAGACTCCAAGAGGACCCCTCCATCCACCAGGATGGGCTGGAGTTGACACCTAACTACCCCAACTTCCCTCTCGGGTGAGACAGCTCTGGGTGCATCTGATGCAATCCTCCTAAAGATCCCCATGGAAACTTAGTTGCCCACTACAAGGATGTTGATGTTATCCGGCAAGGGCAGTGGCTTGACTACCTTCTTCCCTTTGCAGTCTTTCTTACTTCCTTAGGAAGCATCCTGAGATCTCCCAAATTAGCCACTTACAGTCAAATACTGTCTCAAGGTCTTCTGTAGGATCCTGATTTTAGCACTAGGTCGTAGACTTGTTGTGAGGATGAAATACATGAGTACGTTGCAGAGTTCTTAGAACGGCATCTGCCACGTGGCCAAGTCGTGATAAAATCTGTCTGATTATTATGAGGATTGGAATAAGCTGGCTGACGGCACGTGTAAAGCATCTAAGCATAGTAAGGAAGCACTTAAACCATGGCTGTGTCATTGTACAGATGTGGAAACTGAGGCACAGAGGCCCTGAGGAAATTTCCCAAGCTTGCATTCAGTAATGGGTAGAGTTCAGATGGAAGCCCTCATTGGTCTGCTCCTCAGAACATCTTTCTAGGGGGTACAAAGAGGCAAAACTGTGGCCATTAGGACAAAGGGTTATGCCCACTCCAAGCCTCCCTTTCCTTGGCCCATGGAGAATCCGGGAGCTTGAACGAAGGCGGCTTTGGAACGGCAAGCCCTGCAGGTAAGGGACATGTAGAAACAAAGCCGTGACTCTAAGTCCTGGCCATTGACCCCTCCCCCAGCTATCCATCACCGTGAACGGGAATTTTATGCACCCCCTACGCCAATCACCTCTTCAATTACCTCTCAGGAGGAGGGAGAGGCCCAGTGGCATCTGATGTCACATGTGATTTAGGGTAAGTCACACTTAAGAGGGCATCTGAGGTTAAAGAACAAGGGATTCTGGGCCTGTTTATAAATCAACAGGCTTGAGGTTTTCATTATTCACCTTCTAGAGCATGAAGCAATATGACTCATTGGATCATAAAAAAGATCAAATAGCTTTGTTGCTAATAATTCTTTCCCTGACCCATTCTCTGGCACATTTGGTTTGTAAACAGAGTTTTAATGGCATCCCTTGGACATAATAACATCATTTCTTTATAGCACCTTGGCCGCCTCGCCACTCTTGGCTGTAATCGGGTTTAGGTTTAAACGTCCCTCATTTGTGGGAGCTAATGTTGTCTGGTGTTTTAAGAACTACTTAAGGCCAGGGAGATTGCCCTTTGAAAGGCTTGAAGCAGCCCATTTCAGAACACAGCACTCTGGTGAGTCCGGCCTGGAAGCCACGGCCTTTACCCCAAGACCAGCCTCAGGACCCCGAGCTCTGAGATTCATGATTCCTCCCCTGACGTCACATTTCCAGGGAAACGCCTTCCTGTGAGGGTCCTCGGCGACCTCGAAGTTGGTGTCTAGAAGTGCTAGGAATGTCAAATGAGCTCCTGGTGCCTCAGATTGTTTTATGGGTAAGATAGGATTGTTCATTAACTAACCATCACGCTGAGATGGTCGGAGTTTGGAGGCGATAAGGGGGCGGCTTGGTGATCAGGGAGTGGAATAAGGAAGAAGACGGGAGAAAAGAGCTGACGGGTCAGTAAAGGGATGGAAAATCACCCTTAGGACAGCTGTTCCTAAACTTTCGTCATTTCTGTACCACCCTACAAGTTAAGCCAGATCTGAACGCTCCTCTTATCATTACTTACTTGGTGTTTTTTGTTTGTTTAAATTAACTCATTTCATACACTTTTAAATGCTTGCCAGAACTAAGAGGTAACCATAAAAAGAAATACGGGTCCACAATCCCGAATCCCGAACCCCAGCGCCAGATGTGCTTCGGAATTCAGAAATTTCCAGCGAGGTTACACAGCTTGTCCAAGGGCACACAGTTGTGGATCTAAACCATCTTCCCAACTCCAAAGCCTGGGACCTTTGTCCTCTGTCAGAAAAGCATAAACTGAAAGATATATACATCCCATGCCTTCAACCTGGGATGCCACCTATGGAAAGGAGGGAGGCTGCAAAAGATGTGGATGTAAAGGAATCCCAGGTCTTTTGGGACACCAGATGCTACACACCTGGTCTCTAGTCCTAAGCCCAGGTCTTGCCAACAGGTGGGACCCTCAAAACTAGGATCTGGAGGGATTCCCCTCTTTTATCATTCCAGGAAGAGGAAAAAGAGAGTTTGTTTCCAGGCTGCCGTGTACTGCAGGGGCTGGTTGGCATCTGGGGAAATCAATCCTTCTGGAAGGAAATGAGGCAGGGCAGCCAAGTTCCTAGGATTATATCCCTCTCACCTGGGAGCCTTCTGCCAAATGACCCCAGGGAAGAGTCAGTCCAATGAGAGGCAGGCTCCCTCTCCAAGTAAAACTCACATCTGGGGTACCATAAGAGAAGCCATTCTCGAGGGAGGCAAAAGCAGGGAGAGGAAACCCAAGGGAACGTGGATAATAACAACTTACCTCTGAGGTACTTTTCATCTGGAGATCTCAAAGCCATTTACCGCCACCCAATTAATTTCCTCAACACCCATTACACCATCAGCCCCCAGAGAAGGTGTCATTATTGTTCTTTTATGAACAAGGCAACTAAGAGGTTAGTTGGCTGGCTCAGAGCCACAAAACTGTTGTAAGGCAGAAGCCAAATTTGGGATGATTGCCTTCCTCTGATCACAAGGAACTGGAAAGGAAAGATTCATTAGTTGGAGGGGCCCTGATTACCGCTTTGAGTCATTCATTTATTCATCATTCTTTCCATCCATCCATTCATTCATTCACCCATCTGTGCATCATTCCTTCCTTTCATCCATTTAGTTGTTCATCCAGCCATCCTCCCATTTATTCATCCATTCATCTCCATTCATTCATTCATTCATTTAGCAAGCATTGATTGACATCCTGCCATGTGCCAGGCATGGTGCAAAGTGCTGAGGTCTAAAACCAGGACCAAGGCAAAGTCCCTGCTACCATCTAGTGATTTTCCAAATAATATTTTTTCCATGACCATAAAATTTTGCAGCTTACAAATATATTCTCTTTTAAAGATTCTGTGAAAGTGTTATTTCACTTGGTGGTGTTTATTTCAATTTCCCAGATGAAGAAACTAAGGCTTAGGCAGGCCAGGTCACTTCGCAGCGTCTGGACCCACTGTTCCTGGAGCCCTTGTATGGATACATTCTGCAGCACCCTTGTTGAGCTGGTCTTCCTAATTCCTGGGAAAATCCCCACGGGGCCTTGATGAGGTGAAGGGCTTTGCTTATCCGGAAAAAGGGCGTCTTGGGCTTCCCTGGTGGCGCAGTGGTTGATAGTCCGCCTGCCGATGCAGGGGACATGGGTTCGTGCCCCGATCCGGGAAGATCCCACATGCCGCGGAGCGGCTGGGCCCGTGAGCCATGGCCGCTGAGCCTGCGCGTCCGGAGCCTGTGCTCCGCAACGGGAGAGGCCGCAACACTGAGAGGCCCACGTACCGCAAAAAAAAAAAAAAAAGGGTGTCTTACCAATAACCTTTGAGTTGGTTAATGAAATAGCTAGATTGATGAAGATACTGGAGTGGACTTCATGGGAGCATAAAAATAGAACTTTAGTTATACCAGAAAAGCTGCAAGTCTGATGAAGATGACCAGGGCATTCAGATGTATGAGTTAAACCATCAAAGTAAGGCTGCAGGACAGCCATACTGTCATCAGCTGATTTGGCAATTAGTTTCGTTTCTAGTTTTGTTTCTGCTCTGATACGGGTCAGTGAGGATGGTCCCTTCCTCCACAGGTACCGACCACCTTCCATAGGTGGACCTATCTTCCTCTGTTGCAGCTTGAGAACACCAAGATGGCAAATGAGACAAGAGCTTCCTGGTCACTCCAGCCTTACATGTCACTTAAAAGCAGGGAGAGCATCCCTTGGTGATATAACTGTCCAGCAAACCATGCATCCAAAGATGGTCATGTCAAATTTCTCTGCTAGGTTGTGAGCTCCTTGGGGATGGAGCCATGTGTGTCTAGTTTAGCAAACTTAGGATCTAATACAGTGCCTTTCACATAAGTGGCGCTCCACCAATATTTGTTGAATGAATTAATCAATGAAAGTAGAGTCATGCAGACAAAGTACAAATTCTCTGGCTAGAGAGGAATGTATCTATACGTCAATGTCTTCACTGATTTAAGAAGCAGAGTATCTAAGAGGATTAGTATGCTTATGCTGACCAATCAACCCATTCCCTTCCCTTAAAAGATATTAACCAGGAATGGACTTGGTGCATAAAAGCGAGGGCATGCAGCCTGGGTAATCTTCAGTGACTCTTGTCAACTCCCTCCACTATGGGGAGAAATATTCTACAGGGACCAGAATGCCCCAGCCAGTCGGTTTGCCCTTCTTCTGGACATTCTGGAAGACACTATTCATTCATTCATTCATTCATTCATTCATGTATCCATCCAACACTGACACATTCTTGTTCTGATACCACTTTTTCTAAGTTCAGTGTGGACAATCTATGTTCTTTCAAGTATCTTTTTAAACCAGGGCTCATTTCCTGCTTTCATTTAGGAATTTAGTGAGCACAGAGCTATGGGCTAGAGAGAATCATCCTGAATAATCCTAGGGAAGCTTAAAACATATATCGAAGGAGTCATTAAATTATATTATTTTCTATAGGCTTGAAATGTTTCATGATATAAAAATAAATTTAAAAAATGACCATCTCCGGGGCTTCCCTGGTGGCGCAGTGGTTGAGAGCCCGCCTGCCGATGCAGGGGACGCGGGTTCGTGCCCCGGTCCGGGAAGATCCCACATGCCGCGGAGCGGCTGGGCCCGTGAGCCATGGCCGCTGGGCCTGCGCGTCCGGAGCTTGTGCTCCGCAAGGGGAGAGGCCGCAACAGTGAGAGGCCCGCGTACCGCAAAAACAAAAACAAAAACAAAAACAAAAAAAAAAAAATGACCATCTCCTGAGCTTCCCTGGTGGTGCAGTGGTTAAGATTCTGCCTGCCAATGCAGGGGAGACAGGTTTGAGCCCTGGCCCGGGAAGATCCCACATGCCGCAGAGCAACTAAGCCCGTGCGCCACAACTACTGAGCCTGCGCTCTAGAGCCCACAAGCCATAACTACCGAAGCCTGGGCGCCTAGAGCCCGTGCTCCACAACAAGAGAGGCCACGACAGTGAGAGGCCTGCGCACCGCAGCAAAGCATAACCCCCGCTCCCTGCAACTAGAGAGGAAGCCTGCGCACAGCAACGAGACCCAACACAGCCAAAAATAAATAAATAGATTGTTGTGTTTTTTTTTAATTTTTAGCTGCACTGGGCCTTTGCTGTTGCACGCGGGCTTTCTCTAGTTGCAGCGAGCAGGGGCTACTGTTTGTTGCGGTGCGTGGGCTTCTCATTGTGGTGGCTTCTCTTGTTGCGGAGCATGGGCTCTAGGTGCACGGGCTTCAGTAGTTGTGGCACGTGGGCTCAGTAGTTGTGGTTCGCGGACTCTAGAGCGCAGGCTCAGTAGTTGTGGCGCACGGGCTTAGTTGCTCTGTGGCATGTGGGATCTCCCTGGATCGATCAGGGCTCGAACCCGTGTCCCCTGCACTGGCAGGCGGATTCTTAACCACTGCGCCACCAGGGAAGCCCAATGAATAAATTTATTTAAAAAATAATAAAATGATCAGCTCCTTACAAACACTACCTAAGTCACATGATAAAAGTTCACATCAACAGTGATAAACATGCAGCCATGGTAGGTTGTGATGAGAATATGGCAATTCATGTCTTGTGTGGCCTTCATCCCCCAAACCCATAACCCTAGTCCAATCATAAGAAAAACATCAAAGAGACCCATGTTGAAGGACATCCTACAAAATGCCAAGCAGTACTCCTCAGAACTGTCAAGACCGTCAAAAACAAGGAAAGTCTGGAAAACTGTCAAAGCCAAGAAGAGTCCAAGGACACGTGATAACTAAATGTAATGTGGTGTCCTGGATGGGATCCTGGGACAGAAGGTGGACATTAGGGGAAAACTTAGTGAATCTGAATAAAGTATGGACCTTAGTAATAATAATATATCAATACTGGTTCATTAATTGCAACAAAGGTATCATATTCACATAAGATGTTAATTATGGGGGAAACTGGGTGTGGGGTCTATGGAAACCCTCGGTACTATCTGCACAATTTTTCTGCTATTAATCTGAAACGATTCTAAAATTAAATGTTGAGTTAAAAAACAATCATCTGCATATATACACTACCTTATATAAAATGGATAACTAATAAGAAACGACTGTATAGCACAGGGAACTCTACTCAGTGCTCTGTGGTAACCTAAATGGAAAGGCAATCTAAAAAAGACGGGATATATGTATACGTATAGCTGATTCACTTTGCTGTACAGCAAAAACTAACACGACATTGTAAAGCAACTATACTCCAAAAAAAATTAATAAAAAATAAAAATAAAAAACAATCATCTGTGTCATTGAACTGTGTAACGGAAAGTGAGGCAGAACCATAAGGGGGAATTGCTTTTCGGCTCTTTTAGTTACAATCCCACACAGATTGTGTCTTTCTGAGATTGGGTGGGCGTGATTGTGTAAAATCTATCCATCACCCATCCATTCCATTTATAGGTAGCTACTGAATTTTTCCTATTTCACACTTGCTTACTTTCCAGGATCCTAAGCTGGATAGGATCCAGCTTGGGATACCTAAGCTGTTGACCGTCATCATCTTTCCAGAGGCAAGAATTTTATTGGGACAAAGCCATTCTGGGGACCCTCAGCCCATGCTGTTCGGGGCTCCTCCTCTTACATCCTTAAGCCCCAGCCAAGGGCTGGCTGTGCATCAGTGGAATCCTAGCTCTCAACATGGAAGGACAGACCAACAACAAGGAATGAGGCCACATGCCCCACGTGGGAATCGTGACCCATTCCCTCTGCAGTCACTAGTCATACCTGATATTGGGGTATCGCCTGCCCTGGTAAATATTTCCTGAGTCAGCGATCACCATGGAGCCTGCCAAGTGAGGAATCCTAAATTAGGCAGGCCATGTGCCTCTGCATTAATAGCCCTTGGCACTTCCCCTGCACCTTTCATCCAGGGAATCTCAAAGAACATGTCCAAACGTTAATTAATCTGGCCCACAACACCCCTGCTATTATTAAGCCCATTTTACAGATGAAGAAGAAAAACACCAAGTAAAGTCAGTTGAGCAATGAGTTGGTGGCTCCATCCCCAACAGAATGGCAGGCTCTGGGAGGAAGGAACCGAAGTCCATGAGGGGGACAGCTGGGCGCTCTGTTACCAATAGTCCTGCTTCTAGTTTCCAGGCAATCTGGAGAGTCTTACAGAAGACACAAGGGAACAAAGAGGTTTTGGATTCAGATGGATTTGGGTTTGGGGACTGTGACTTGGCCGTTCACGTGTTGTGTGACTATGGGGAAGATGCATAACCTCCGGGTGCCCCGGTTTCCCTAAATGTGAAATGGAGAGTAGAAATTACCTTGCAGAGGACTGGGGGAGGATTCAGAGGATAGCATAGGTACAGCCAACTGGGGACAATCGGGAAATGAGATTCCTGCTGGAATTTGATGCCTGGGAGCCTCGCTTGAGCCTCAAGGGTACAGTGGAGGGGCAGGGAAACTCAGTGCTCCTGGCACAGGGTCTGTAGTGTGGGGCACAAGTGGTAAATCTGAGGAACAGAGTTTTGCGAATAGTTACAGGAGATCAGTTAAGGTTTGATCAAGCCTTCAGCCACCAGCAAAGAGGCGGACTCTGGGAATGATGGTGCCATGAGATTTTAAAGGGCAGCTGTTGGGAGGAGACGGCTCCTGGGGAAGAGGGGCTTTTCATTTTGTACCAGTTCTCACACACACACACACACACACACTCCTAGTGCAAGGAACCACGTGTGCTCCAGTTAGTTCTAAGCAGTGAAAAATAGGAGCAAGGGCTTCCCTGGTGGCACAGTGGTTGAGAGTCCGCCTGCCGATGCAGGGGACACGGGTTCGTGCCCCGGTCCGGGAAGATCCCACATGCTGCGGACCGGCTGGGCCCGTGAGCCATGGCCGCTGAGCCTGCGCGTCCGGAGCCTGTGCTCCGCAACGGGAGAGGCCACAACAGTGAGAGGCCCGCGTACCGCAAAATGGGGCTGGTTCCCGATGTTTTTCATCCAACGGTCAGTGAGGTGCATGGTGGGCTGGGGCACCCTCCTCTTGACCACTTTACAGAGTGAACTTTCCACTCAGGCACACACCCTGAAAAACAGGCTCCTGTTCTCTCCCATCTCGCTGTGCAGTGAGCGGCCTTCCTCTGGGTGGTCACAACAGCTGCCTCCCTCACCCCTGTTTCTGGAGAACCATATGTATCGTCAGTTCCCGGACTCTGTGGAGCATGGAGGCAGGGCAGGAGGGGAGTAAGAAAATGCTGTACAAGCTTCAGAAGAGACCAGGATCACCAGCACCTTCACAGAGTAGACTTCAATAAATGATCATTGAATTATATTGAATTTCTAAAGAGATCCCTCGTTCCTATACCCTCAAGAACTGGTCCAGGAAATCCCTCCAGCCAGACCTGCAGAGCAGCCAAGTCCTAAAGGAACTGAAAGCAGAAAAGCAAAGTCAAAGCTGAAGGGAGCAGCTAAGGGGGAGAAGGTAAACGGTAGGGCCAGCTGGGACCGTGAGTGCAAGAGAAGGTGCATGAGAAACAGGAAAGTACAACGGGGGAAAGTTTCTGGATCCATCATACAGGGTTGTTGTGAGAATGAAACAAGACAGTGCCTGCAATGACTTTAGCACAAGGCCCACTCGCTACTAGTTGGTGCTACGTAAATGCTAATAACTGTTCATATCAGAGTGGCAGCTTCGTGTCCTGTTGCCACCCCAGCCCAAGTAAATGCTAAGGTACATTAAAAGGGGGTTGAGGATGAATAGGCAGAGCACACAGGACTTTTGGGGCAGTGAAATGATACTACAATGATAGATACATATCATGATGCGTTAGTCAAAACCCATTGAATGTACAACACAAGAGTGAGCCCGAATGGAAACTCTGGACTCAGGGTGATAGTGACATGTCGATGTAGGGTCACTGATTATAACACATGTCCCACTCTGGTGGGGATGTGGATGGTAGGGAGGCTGTGCATGTGTGTGTGTGTATGTGTGTGATGGGGCAGGCAGGGGAGCAAGGGATCTGGGGGAACTCTTTGTACTTTCCACTTTTTTTGCTGTAAACAGAAAACTGCTCAAAAAAAATAAAGCTTATTAATTTTTTTTAAAAGGAGGGAGGTTGGAATGGAACAGACAAGATCTGAGTAAGTGAGCTACACTCTCATTCATTCATGGAGCATTCATTAACTGAAAGCCTACCTGAGCCAGGTATGGTGTCAGGTGTGGATGTACAGAAGGAAACAAATGTGGGGGGCAGGGGGCAGACAGACACACGTGCACAAATAAATAAGCAGAGTAATTTCAGAGAGTGGCAAGTGCTTTGGAGAAAATAATAGGGCAACGGGGGCAGAGAACGGTGACCAGGTGGCGTCTCAGGGTGGCTGGGAAGGGCCTCTGAAGAGGTGTTATTGGAGCAGAAACCTAGGTGATGAGAAAGAGTTGGCTGTGCAAGAGCTAGGAAGATGGCTGGATGCAGTGGGAATAGCAGACGCAAAAGTCCTGAGACCGGAACAAGCTTGCCATGTCCAAGGGACACGTAGGATGAGGGGAGGGGAGCCCTGAGTAACTCCTGAATCAGATGCCGATAGCAGAGACCTTGTTCCCATGGCAACCTCCGGGCAGGCTGGTTACCCTACTGGGTCTGAGGTGTGAGAGCCAGGTCTGGGAGGGTGGATGATGCTTCGCTGTAAGATCTGAAGGCCAATGAATAACTTCATTTCCAATCTTGGGCACAATGGCTTCCCACACAGGCAAAGGGTCTGAGTTAACACTATCTGTCGCAGAAGCACAACATGATGCTTGCTGTTTTAAAACCTTGGATGACAAAAACGGAAAGCCCTATCCCACGAGCTGGGTACCATTTGAGACAGAACACTGTCACAAACAGGAGGCAGCAACTCTCACATTCCAAGCAAGATCATGGTGCTGGCATTTTACATTTGTTTGTTTTTTCACTTGGGAAAGTGAGGAGGAAAGATGATAAGATGTCTAATTAAGAATGAAAAAAAATCATTTAAAAGTAAATTCCACAATCAACGCTGCAATCCTAAGTCTGCCTACAGACCAAGACTAACGAGTAACGTGTAGAAATGAAAACATTTTTGTCTTTGGGTGTAAGGGTTAGGAGTGACTTTTTTTTTTTTTTTTTTTTTTTTGGTAAAATATTTTTTTTAATATTGTCTCACCGTCATTCTAATTTAAAGGAAAAAAAAAAAAGTTTAAACACACTCTGGCAAATCCAGATCTCTCCCGGAGATGAAGTTGCAGCAATGAGGCCATTTCACAGCTTGCCTTAATTTTGTTTCATTCTTCTATACCCGAAGGAGGTTGTTCATCACTACCTGGCTACAGAATTGAATAGGTGTGAAATCCAAGCTGATAGCAATACATCACTCCCTATTGAACTTCAAAGCTGAGGCTAAACTGCCTATAAAAATAGTTTTCATACCGGGCCTTAATCTCTTTCATACATTTTCCTCTTTTTCTTTTTTTTTTTAAAGTTTTACCATCCCTGGGGTGAGGTTAAACATAGTGATAGTTACGCATTGCATGGCCCCCAACAGCCAGAGTTCTCAACGTGTTAGTTTGGGTTCATCATGAGTCCAAGCCTGAACCTGATCAGAACATTTTATCAGAGCTATTGCTAACAAGCTTCTAATGAATAAAAATACACGCTCGGGAAAACCACAAAAGGGGCTCACAATAAATCTGTGAACAGGATCTATCAACCACCTACTAAGAGCGCATAATTGAACTGTATTAGAATGCATTGCTTCAATTTCCACTGTCTTCAGTCCTTAACGACATTCAAGAAAGAATCTAGAAAGAGCCTGCTGTGACAGGGCCCTGATTGCAAAACTCCCTTTTTGTAAAGAGCAGAGTCTTTACTGAGGATAGAAGGGTCCATTCACTACTGCGTTCTTGATATTATTTGTTTTTATTATGAATGAGAATAAATTACAGAATATGAGCTTCTGAAACTGGCAAGACATTTTTATTAAAAGAGGAAGTCAAGAGACTTCCCTGGTGGCACAGCGGTTAAGACTCCATGCTCCCAATGCAGGGGGCCCAGGTTCGATCCCTGGCCAGGGAACTAGATCCCACATGCATGCCGCAACTGAGAGCTCGCGTGCCACAACTAAGGAGCCCGCCTGCCGCAACTAAGACCCGACACAACCAAATAAATAAATTAAATAAATAAATATTTTAAAATAAAAAATAAAAATAAATTTAAAAGGAAGTCAAGATTTCCACACACAAAGGTAGGAGCAAGTTGTAAAGAATAACAATAATAATAATAACAACACACAATTATACCCTGCGTATGATGTGCCAGGAGCTACCCTAAGTACTTCTGTATTAATTTCTTCTTACGACAGCATTTTGAGGAAGTTATGATCACCTTTTTTCAGTTGAGGAAATGGAAGCACAGAGAGGCTAAACAACTTGCCCAAGGCCACACAGCTACCAAATAGAGAAGATGCAATTCAAGCCCATGCAATCTCATCGAGCGATTCTTAGAGAGAATCATTATCCAACTACCTTCATGATCACTGATTTTGCTTCTG
Organism: Lipotes vexillifer; assembly: GCF_000442215.2. NCBI lineage: Eukaryota > Metazoa > Chordata > Mammalia > Artiodactyla > Lipotidae > Lipotes > Lipotes vexillifer. Next base: position 220,706 of record NW_006791208.1, on the reverse strand, counting down.
CTGATATCATGACCCTTGATACTTTCTCTTTGTAGCTTGCCTTACGGTGTGTGAGACGTTTTTGCATATCTGTCCTATCTACCTCACTGAATACGACAGAAATAAACTGAGCGGAAATCAGGTCTTCATTTCACCGAGGAGAAGAATAAAACCCAAAGAAGTTAAATGAAGTTGTAGTCATACTTAGAAGCTTATGTTCAGCACCGCTGATCCATCTCAGCATCACAAGACTTGGGCATGAGATCAATGTTATAATTAAGTTATAAGGAAATAAATCTCCATTTTCCTGGTTGGATGTGTAGAAAAGAAGTAGGAAGGCCCAAAATAAATTACACTGACTTCAAGCTAAGAAAAGGAAGAAGCAGAAAAGGACCCTTTCCCCCAGGGTCATCCATTTCCAGATTGGATCCAAAATGGTGGCCGTTGTGAACCCATAGAGAGGTACCGTGCTCAGCCTTTAACTGGCCAGTTGCAAAGGGTCAGGAGAAAAGGGCTGAGAAGGGGGGTTTGGAGACAGCCTTTATGAAGTGAGTAATGACTGTGTGGAGTGGGCAACTCCCCCAGGAAGCAGAGAAAGTTGTAACCCTGAGCATATTTGAGGAAGAGGGAGACAGGCACTTATAGGAAATAAATGATGTGTTCTCGGGGCGTGAGACAGGCTCATAGGAATTGCAGACATTTCTGCTTTCTGCAGATGCTGCTTTTAAACAGTGGGTAGGGTCTAGAACTAAAATGCTTGGAAAAGAGACAGGCTCGGGTTGCTGTCCCCTTATTTATTTTTTTTTTTTCTTTTTTTGCGGTACGCGGGCCTCTCACCGCTGTGGCCCCTCCCATCGCGGAGCACAGGCTCCGGACGCGCAGGCCCAGCGGCCATGGCTCACGGGCGCACCCGCTCCGCGGCATGTGGGACCCTCCCGGACCGGGGCACGAACCCGCGTCCCCTGAATCGGCAGGTGGACTCCCAACCACTGCGCCACCAGGGAAGCCCCTGTCCCCTTATTTTTGAGTCAGGGCCCACCCCTTTGAAAGCATCGTCATTGGCTGAGATGAGCCCAAAACACTTGGAATAAAACTCCCTTCTCGGGACTTCCCTGGTGGTCCAGTGGACCCAAGTTCGATCCCTGGTCGGGGAACTAGATCCCGCATGCCGCAACTAAGAGTTCACATGCTGCAACTAAAGATCTCGCATGCCGCAGCTAAGATCTGGCGCAGCCAAACAGATAGATAGACAGATAGATAGATAAATAATAAATATTAAAACAAAACCAAAAAACTCCCTTCTCCATCAGCCCTGCCTTTTGCTCCGGCATCTTTGCCCAGTGATTTCCACAGTAATGCAAATCTGCTACTATTTCCCTTAGGTATCATTTCTTTTTAGTTTCTTCACCTTGTTACTTGCCGTACCCTCTCCCAACCTCACCTCCACCTCCACCTGGAATGATGTCTTTTTCCCTGTCTCATTACTCAAGGAATCTCTGAGTTGTCACCACCTCTAAAAAAAAAATCCTTCCCCTGTTTCCCTAGGCAAATTAGAATGCTTTCTCCTCCATCCCCTCCCAGCCCAGCACATTATAACATCCCTAATTTAGAGTATTTGTGTCATCATTTTGCATTCATTCATTAGTCTGCCTCCCCCACTAGACTGAAAACTCAGAGGGTAACACCCCAGCACAATGCAGTTAAGAGCACAGACTCTGTGGTCAGACCACCCATGTGATTGAATTGGGCCTCAAGCAAGTTCCTCAATTTCTCTAAGCCTCGATTGCCTCATCTATAAAATGGGGAGAATAATAGTGCTTACTTTACATAATTGCTGTGGAAATCAAATGAGATCATGTATTTTAGCAAAGCATTTAGCACAATGCCTAGCTGTAATTATTATCATTTTATCTTCAAATCCCATGTCTAGTGCTACAAAAGCCGTAGAAAATACGTAATACTTAATAAATATCAGAACTTAAATAAATAAATATTAATACTTAATCAATATTAAATAAATTTGAATACTTAAAAATGCTAAGTGCAATTATCAGGGGCATTTATTTTAGCAGAAAGTCTTTTGATCCCAATTAAAACTTATGGAAAAACAGTATGGAGAATGGTTTTAAAAGTATCCATTCTCTTGACAAAGCCAGAGACCCCATGAGCCCTTGTAGCCCGTGAACAGCTTTCATCCCAGCTCTGCTAATACTAGAAAATATCTATTTTTGAGGTTAATCCCTCTGGGAAGTTCTACAACAGCTCCTTCAGAATCACCTCGTCCAGTTTTGTGCAAACAGTCACTAGAGTATCCAGAGAAATGTACTAGAGCAGCAGAAATGGTCAGTGAGGTGACGGTCCTGAGAAGAATTGAAAGGGAGCATGAAATCTGAGGAAGAGAAAAGCTTGGTACACACAGTTTAAGACTGTATCGCCCACAATAGTTGGAAATGTAATAAACGAAAATAGGGGAGAGTTTATAACTGGACTTAAGGAAGTATTAAGTATCCCCAGTGATAGCACCGAGCCATCCATATAGTAACTTATACATCTATTTTTGAGGATGTTGATTACAAAGAAGTTAAAGAATATATTCCTTGGTTTGGGGGATTTATAATCCCACATAAAAGACAGTACATAGACTAAAAGGGCTATGAAAGGTAGGGTATTGCCGGGGAAGAGTAATGGACCTTGGAAAACTGACTTAGCCTCTCTGAGCTGCAGTTTCTCCATTAAAGCCTTCAGTGAAAATCAAATCAAATCATGTAAGGCAACCTGCCTACTTAGCACAATACCTTATTTAAAGGAGACATCGACCACTGGAGCCTACAGGCTCTTTGGTGGGGCAGACTCCAGGAGGGCTCATGCCCAGGAGAACTTCCCAGAACTTCTGCTGTCACTGTCCTTGTCCCTGCGGTGGGCCACAGCCGCCCCTCACCTCTGCAGGAGACCCTCCAACACTAGCAGATAAATTTTCCAAATGTCCACTTCCTATTTCCGCTATCAAGGCCAGAGTTGAAGGAAGCTGGCCTTCAATCTCCAACCAGGCTGAGAGCACCATCTGGCCTCAAGAACGAATTGTATTGGAAAAGCAGCAGAAGCACTGAAATGAACTGTCATGAAATGAGGCTTCAAATGAAAGTACAAGGCCGAGTCTGGTCCTAATTGGCAGTGGAGTTACTCAGCCGTGTGGCTGACAGGGTTTTGGTGCTCCGGCCGGGTGTCAGGCCTGAGCCTCTGAGGTGGGAGAGCCAAGTTCAGGACACTGGTCCACCAGAGACCTCCCTGCCCCACGTAATATCAAACGACGAAAGCTCTCCCAGAGATCTCCATCTCAACGCTAAGACCCAGCTCCACTCAACGACCAGCAGGCTCCAGTGCTGGACACCGTATGCCAAACAGCTAGCAAGACAGGAAGACAACCCCACCCATTAGCAGAGAGGCTGCCTAAAATCATAATAAGGTCACAGACACCCCAAAACACACCACCGGACGTGGTCCTGCCCACCAGAAAGACAAGATCCAGCCTCATCCACCAAAACACAGGCACCGGTCCCCTCCACCAGGAAACCTACACAACCCACTGAACCAACCTTACCCACTGGGGGCAGACACCAAAAACAACAAGAGCTACGAACCTGCAGCCTGCGGAAAGGAGACCCCAAACACAGTAAGTTAAACAAAATGAGAAAACAGAGAAATACACAGCAGATGAACGAGCAAGGTGAAAACCCACCAGACCAAACAAATGAAGAGGAAATAGGCAGTCTACCTGAAAAAGAATTCAGAATAATGATAGTAGAGATGATCCAAAATCTCAGAAATAGATTGGAGAAAATACAAGAAACATAACAAGGACCTATGAGAACTAAAGAGCAAACAAACTATGACGAACAACACAATAAATGAAGTTAAAACTTCTCGAGAAGGAATCAATAGCAGAATAACTGAGGCAGAAGAACGGATAAGCGACCTGGACGATAAAATGGTGGAAATAACTATTGCAGAGCAGAATAAAGAAAAAAGAATGAAAAGACTTGAGGACAGTCTCAGAGACCTCTGGGACAACATTAAACGCATCAACATTCGAATTATAGGGGTCCCAGAAGAAGAAGAGAGAAAGAAAGGGACTGAGAAGATATTTGAAGAGATTATAGTTGAAAACTTCCCTAACATGGGTAAGGAAATAGTCGATCAAGTCCAGGAAGCACAGAGAGTCCCATATAGGATAAATCCAAGGAGAAACATGCCAAAACGCATATTAATCAAACTATCAAAAATTAAATACAGGTCTTCCCTGGTGGTGCAGTGGTTAAGATACACCTGCTAATGCAGGGGACATGGGTTAGATCCCTGGTCCAGGAAGATCCCACATGCCACGGAGCAACTAAGCCCATGAGCCACGACTACTGAGCCTGCACTCTAGAGCCCTGTAGCCACAACTACTGAGCCCATGAGCCACAATCACTAAGCCTGTGTGCCACAACTACTGCAGCTCGCGCACCTAGAGCCCGTGGTCCGCAACAAGAGAAGGCACTGTGATGAGAAGCCCACGCACCACAAAGAAGAGTAGCCCCACTCGCCGCAACTAGAGAAAGCCCGCGCGCAGCAATGAAGACCCAACACAGCCAAAAATAAACAAATAAAATTTAAAAAAAAATTAAATACAAAGAAAAAATATTAAACGCAGCAAGGGAAAAGCAACAATTAACATACAAGGGAATCCACATAAGGTAAACAGGTGATCTCTCAGCAGAAACTCTGCAAGCCAGAAGGGAGTGGCACGACATATTTAAAGTGATGAAAAGGAAAAACCTACAACCAGGATTACTCTACCCAACAAGGATCTCATTCAGATTCGACAGAGAAATTAAAATCTTTACAGACAAGTGAAAGCTAAGAGTATTCAGCACCACCAAAGCAGCTTTACAACAAATGCTAAAGGAACTTCTCTAGGCAGGAAACACAAGAGAAGGAAAAGACCTACAATAACAAACCCCAAACAATCAAGAAAATGGTAATAAGAACATACATATCGATAAATACCTTAAATGTAAATGGATTAAGTGGTCCAATCAAAAGACATAGACTGGCTGGATGGATACAAAAACAAGACCCATAGATATGCTGTCTACAAGAGACCCACTTCAGACCTAGGGACACACAGAGACTGAAAGTAAGGGGATGGAAGAAAATATTCCATTAAAATGGAAATCAAAAGAAAGCTGGAGTAGCAATACTCATATCAGACAAAATAGACTTTAACATAAAGACTATTACAAGAGACAGAGAAGGACACTACATAATGATCAAGGGATCAATCCAAGAGCAAGATATAACAATTGTAAATATTTATGCACCCAACATAGGAGCACCTCAATACATAAGGAAAATGTTACCAGCCATAAAAGGGGAAATCGATAGTAACACATTAATGGTAGGGGACTTTAACACCTCACTTTCACCAATGGACAGATCATCCAAAATGAAAATAAATAAGGAAACGCAAGCTTTAAATGATACATTAAGCAAGATGGACTTAATTGATATTTATAGGACATTCCATCCAAAAACAGCAGATTACACTTTCTTCTCAAGCACTCATGGAACATTCTCCAGGATAGATCATATCTTGGGTCACAAATCAAGCCTTGGTAAATTTAAGAAAACTGAAATTGTATCAAGTATCTTTTCTGACCACAACGCTATGAGACTAGATATCAATTACAGGAAAAAAAAATCTGTAAAAAATACAAACACATGGAGGCTGAACAATACACTACTAAAAAACCGTGAGATCACTGAAGAAATCAAAGAGGAAATCAAAAAATACCTAGAAACAAACGACAATGAAAACAGGATGACCCAAAACCTATGGAATGCAGCAAAAGCAGTTCTAAGAGGGAAGTTTATAGCAATACAATCCTACTTCAAGAAACAAGAAACATCTAAAACAAACAACCTAACCTTACACCTAAAGCAGTTAGAGAAAGAAGAACAAGAAAACCCCAAAGTTAGCAGAAGGAAAGAAATCATAAAGATCATATCAGAAATAAAAAGAAATGAAGGAAACGATAGCAAAGATCAATAAAACTAAAAGCTGGTTCTCTGAGAAGATAAACAAAATTGATAAACCATTAGCCAGACTCATCAAGAAAAAAAGGGAGAGGACTCAAATCAATAGAATTAGAAATGAAAAAGGAGAAGTAACAACTGACACTGCAGAAATACAAAGGATCATGAGAGAGACTACTACAAGCAGCTACGCCAATAAAATGGACAACCTGGAAGAAATGGACAAATGCTTAGAAAAGTACAACCTTCTGAGACAGAACCAGGAAAAAGTAGAAAATATAAGCAGACCAATCACAAGCACTGAAACTGAAACTGTGATTAAAATATCTTCCAACAGGGCTTCCCTGATGGCGCAGTGGTTGAGAACCTGCCTGCCAATGCAGGGGACACGGGTTTGAGCCCTGGTCTGGGAGGATCCCACATGCCGCAGAGCAACTGGGCCCGTGAACCACAACTGCTGAGCCTGCGCGTCTAGAGCCTGTGCTCCACAACAACAGAGGCCGCGACAGTGAGAGGCCTGCGCACCGCGATGAAGAGTGGCCCCCGCTCGCCACAACTGGAGAAAGCCCTCGCACAGAAACGAAGACCCAACACAGCCATAAAGAAATAAATTAAAAAAAAAAAAAAAAAAAAGTTTATTTGGGGGTGGTGGTGCTGTGATGAATTGGGAGAATGGTATTGACATGTATACACTAATATGTATAAAATGGATAACTAATAAGAACCTGCTGTATAAAAATAAAATAAAATAAAATTCCAAAAAAACAAAAATATAAAATAAATAAAAGGTTATATAAATAAAATAAGAATGAATATATTAGAGAGAGAGAGAGTTACACTGCATGATTTTTAATGTTCCTTACAGTTCTAACATGCTATGATTTTGTGTGAAAATGCTTTGAAAATAATAAAATCCTCTACAAGTAAAAAAATAAAAATAAATCAACTAGACACCAAGGGACTTCCCTGGTGGTGCAGCGGTTAAGACTCTGCGCTCCCAATGTAGAGGACCCAGGTTCAATCGCTGGTCAGGGAACTAGATCCTACATGCATACCACAACTAAGAGTTCGCATGCTGCAACTAAGGAGCCTGCGAGACACAACTGAAAATAAAAGGAGCCTGCCTGCCACAGCTAAGACCAGGCACAACCAAATAAATAAATATGTTTTAAAAATAAATAAAAAGTCGGGCTTCCCTGGTGGCGCAGTGGTTGGGCGTCTGCCTGCCGATGCAGGGGACACGGGTTCGGGTCCCGGTCTGGGAAGATCCCACGTGCCGCGGAGCGGCTGGGCCCGTGAGCCATGGCCGCTGAGCCTACGCGTCCGCAGCCTGTGCTCCGCAACTGGAGAGGCCACAACAGTGAGAGGCCCGCATACCGCAAAAAAATAAATAAAAAGTAAAGTAGACATCAAAGAAATGTTTCCACTATTGTGAATTGTGGGTATAATTAATAAAGCACCAAAATGATGCTTGCCACCTAGCCAGGAGGGTTAACACACCAAAATGGGCTTTGGTAAAATGGTGTGCTCTTTCCATGCTTGGCAAATTCCAGGAAAAGATGGGAAACATCTATTCTGGATAGCTTAGAGAATGGTAGATGCATTGGAATTCATGGGACTCCTAAAAACTAAACGTCCTTAGACCCCAGGTTACAAATCCCATCCCATGGAAGATAAAGAATGGACCACTGAACCTAACCCATGCCCCAGACTAGATTAGCCACCCCATTTTATACCATATGGCTTCCTCTTTCCTTGTAGCTCCTACCATTGGTAGCTCCTACCATTTTTTATTTCATGTATCACACACTAGACTCCAGCTCCCCATGAAGGCAAAGGCCACACTGGTCTCATTCCCCATCGCATCCCCAACATTTAGCCCGAACTGCCACATAGCATGCTCCCCATAACGCACTCGCTGAATTAATTAAGTGGTCACCGGATGGAGCTTCCAGCTGTGGGTTTCTAGGTTCCCACTCCAACCATCTGACCAGAATTAAGAACATGAGCTTGATCCCAAGCAGAGGTTTCCAGACAGCACAGCACGTAGGCCTAAAACCCACCAAGCCGAGGCTTTTGCTCCCTGGTGTAGCTCCCCAGTCCCACGGATCACACGTGTTTTGCACATGGAACCCCATTGACGTAACTGGGAATTTCACGGATGGAACAAATGAAGAGGCAAGGCAGCAGTAGATGTCTGCAGCACGAAGCTGTCAAGAAGAGATGTTTTGCGACCGGGGGGGGGGTGGCCAGAGAGTGTGCCCCAACCGCGAAGGGCAGACAGCATGCTGCAGGGTGGTGGTCACTGACCGGCCTTCTAGAACGCACGGAGGGGTGAGAGCTTGCTCTGCCTGCTTGGCCCCAGAGCATCGGAAGCTTGGGTGGGTTCCATAACAGCAGCCTGGCCTCCCTTTCCATCCCGCAGCTCCCTCCTCAGCCCTGGCCCCTCCACTTCCGTCCCACCAGTCCCCAGACAAAAACAAAAGACCCATTACAGAGTTATTAGCTTCGTCTCGCATATCCCGTGGAGGGAGACAACTGCCAAGCCCACTTCGACTTAAAATGTTTAACAGATTTGCCCACATCTAATTTCTGTCACTGTGTTTACAGTACAAGGAACCCAGAGCAGAAAGCCGTGGAGAAAAGTCCTGGGGTTAGGATGGCGGGGGCAACAGAGGAGGGGGTAAAAAATAAATGCCAAACGCCTTCAAAGGCGACATTCCTCCCTGTGGTTTGCAAACACTTCCTCTCTCCCCAGCCATCCTGCAATCATGCTCCAGCGTTCACCAGAGGAGTGTTTACATCCAACACCATTACCGGCAGGGGAGACAGGCGAAATTAAGGCCTCTGGTCTCTGTTCTCTGAGGCCCCATTATCTCTTTCCTCCCTTTACGTCCTTTCATCAGACGCCTCCAATATATGAAGGGGTAAAAGCCTTTAATGGGATTTTGAAGATCTTAAAAGCCAGGCGGTTTGTTTAAAAAGGAAAAAGACCAAGAGGGGAACACAGCCTGGGATCCCTGGGTCCACTTCTTGAAAAAGGGAGCAAACTTTGTTCTCTTTTTTTCCCCCCATCTGCCAAATCAAGTGTTGGGTTTGAGGTTTGTCTTGGATGGATAAGCAGACCACACAGAGCTGCCAGTGGACAGCCGCCTTTCCAGCGAGGCTGAGAATTGCCATCCACAGCACTTCCCGGGCCTGGCACGTCCTCTCCACTTCTCTCTCTCTCTCTCTCTCTCTCTCTCTCTCTCTCTCTCTCTCAGAACTGTGTCCAAGGCCCAAATTGACACCAACATCCCGATTGTGGTTAGCCGAGCCTAATGGTGGCCGAGGGAATGAGATAAAGGGGAGACGACGGTCAAAGTCAGAGGAAATATTGCACGTTGGCAAATTCGAAAGAGTGGATTTGGGTTTCTTCACTTCCCCAAGGCTGGGAAAACCCCTGTCATACATGGCCACAAAGTTTGGTTAGGAGAGAGGCTGGGTTTTCCAAAGAAATAGTTCTATTTGGTGTTCTCTTTCCATTTCACTGGGCCAATTATGCTTCGCTGAATCAGCACTGGACTGCTTGGGGTTTGTTGAGCCACAGTTGTCCTGGGGAGCCATGATGGGGTGAAAAGTGATTTATGAGTTACACTGCATTTGAAAGAGACTCTGTGTTGGGCTGGGCTGGGTTGAAGACATTGTTGGTTCGTGTTGTAATATCAGAGTGGAATATCGGCGTGGAATCTTGTGATGCCGTACATTACTTTGATCCCTGGTGCCACGGTGGCTGTGGTACGGTTTCAGAAGACACACCGGTGGGCAACGCTGTGTTTGTTTCGGGGGGTTGTTGAGTTGGACTCTGACGCAGCAGTGGACTGGGGTGCCGTGTTGGGAAAGCCATGTAGTGAGACCGTCAAGCCCTGGTTTTGTTCACCAACGCAACTAACCGTCCCAGTAATAAAACCCAACCTCTTCTCCCAAGGTTGCCACGTGGCCCCTCTGCACAGAAGCTGAGGGCTTTCAGGAGACACGAGACAGAACTATGTCTCCTGAAATCCCAATGAAGACCTCAAGGTCATCACAGCCCAATCACCCAAACTGACCATTGGCTGAACACCACGTCCAAATCCCCAGGACTCTTCCGCAAAGTGCCATAGGGTCTTTCATTACCACGCTACCCGGTTTCCCTCGCTGCAATAGCCTCCCCTCAAACCACATGGAGCTTCCAGCCAAATCTCAAGTCCTGCCTCTTCCCTCGTGCGCTTCAAAACTATTTCTTACACTCACTAGAACCTTCGCCGGAGGTCGTCCAGCCACAAGAGCTGGAGGCAAAAGGACGTGACCTCTCCCTTGTTTCACGGAACACTGCTCTCTGCACATCAGCCAACACAGTTTCCTCCCTTGTCCCAAACGAAGCTTCTTGTTCTGGGGGAATGGACATTTCCTACCTGGTTTGTATAATGGAACCAAGTTGTTCCACCTCCAAAGACGACAGCAACCATCACAACAACAGCAGCTCCCATGAATGGCAGCTCACAGTGGGCCCCATGCTGAGCTAAGCAAGGCACATGCCTCTTCTCATTACATCCTACCAACATCTCTGGGAGGGCAGTATTATTAGCTTTGTTTGACATTTTCAGAACAACCACTAAGTAGTCCTACAGGCACTGTTCTTGGACCTGGGGATGCAGCAGTGAACAAAACAGTTGAAAATCTCTGCTAGCCTGTAGATTCTGATCCAGTGGATGGGGAAACTGAGTCTCAGAGACGTTAAGACAGTTGCACAAAGCCACACAGCTGTGAATAGCAAAGCTCAGACTCGGCCCCAGAACTGCCTGACTCCAAAGCCACGATTCAAGAGACAAACAAACCAAGAAAACAAAAACAAACAAAACACACACATACACACAAAGCCACGATTGTACCAACTACATATCCTTCCTTTATAAAAGCCACTAATGTGTCCCGTCACGATGCACTGACTTACTTTGGTTTTCTGGTTTTTTGTTTTTATTTTCAGTATCAACTACTCTGTCATGGCTGCCTGCTGCTTGGTCATCACCCATTAGATGTGAACACAAATAGCACTGCAGGCTCAAATACCTTTATGGGGGGATGGAAGTTTTGAGGCCAGAAAGAAAGGGCTGATGGAGAGGAAGAGACGCAGGCTCAATCCCTCTAGGTTAGAGCTGGCATCTCTGCGATCCAAGGGTCATTGACAGCATGGGCAAAGGAACAAGGGTGAAATCCTGGCTGGTACAGTCCATTCCCAAAAGCCAGAGAGAACTGTCATAATGCAAAATATAGTACTCTACTTTTTAAACCGGGAAGAGTTTGCCTAGGGCTTCCCTTCCTCCTAGGACTGAAGAAGAGAAGGTTGGATTGTCCAGGGAGCAAAAGCCAAGCTCAAGGGACCAAGGTCTAAGTCCCCATTGCACATTTTCTGGAGCCTAGGCCGGTCATTTTGCCTCTCTGAGACTCAGTTTCTTCACCAGTTAAATGTGAATCTTCTTAACACCTAAGTGACAGAGCTAAGATAAAGGGCCTTAAATAAGAATATATAGAGAAAGTGCTTTGCCCATTATAAAGAGCTACGTGAGCATTAGATAATCCACCAGACTGGCAGGAGGCAACCCTCATATTATGAACTACGAAATTACAAGGCCAGGAACATTGAGAGGAGAGATAAGGTCTTCATAGGGGAGAAGAAAATCCAGTCAAGATTGTAGGAGAAAGAAAATGGGGTTCATGTTGCTATACCTGCTATATTGTAAGCCCTGTGGTTGGCATGCATACACACACACACACACACACACACACACATATGATTTCGCTTGCGGTGACGATATTATCCCCATTTTATGAATAAATAATCTTCAAGGAGGCAAACCAGCATTCCCATTGTCACCAGACCAAAAAAATGGAAACAGCAGAATTTAAATTTAGAATGGCCACTCGCCAAAACCCAGATTTTTTTTCCCCACTTTGTCACCTCAATTGCCCGAAGTACTCCCTAAAAGAAAACCTACTCAACTGGATTTACATTTAAAGGCCTAACCTGTCTTTAGTATCCATGTCCTCAAAATAAATAGACCCCCAAGCCTCAGTCACACCATTTACAGAAGCCCCTATATGGAGTTAGTCGCCTCTGTCTGAGTGGCTTCCCGGAGTCGGGCAATGAATGAAGTGACCCCCCCCGACTCTCCATCTCCCCCGGTCTCCTGGTCTTTCCTCCCACAAAGAGGGTTTCCAGGCGTTCTGCAGGGCATTGTGCATACCAGGTGCCTCTCGCTGTACCCAGGTTCTAGAGTCCAGTCTCTCTAGATGAGGAATGGCGTACTTGACATGGCAGAGCTCCCACGTGTGTTGTTTGAACTCCATCCTCAAATTCTAGTTCTGTTTTCCTCTCTTCCATCGATTGAAAGGGCTCTCATTCAGCACAGCCTGCTTCTCGCAGACTGTCTCCACATCCACAGATTCCTGGCTTCGGTCTCAAAATCCTACTTCCTCCACTCAGTAGCTGGGTGACCCTGGGCAGGTCATCCGGATGCCCCTCCATCTCAGCACACGGCCCCACCCACCACCCAGCTGCCCAAATCTGCAAAGCAATCTTGAAGAACCTGTCCCTCTATCTTCAGATCTAAGTCCTATCAACGCAACCTCCCAAACATTCCTCAAATCCATTCACTTCCCTCCATTCTCACTGCACTGGCTTTCACCGCCTCCATCCCTCTCTTGGATTTGGTCTTACTGCTTCCACTCTTGCTTCCTCCATTCTTTCTCCTCACTGCCACAGAGCAAGGCTTTTAAATAGGCAGATGCATTCATCATGCCTCCACCTCCCTTCCAAATCCTTCAGTGGCTCCCTATTGCTATAAAGTAATGGGCCAAAGCAGGGTACCATGTCAGCTCTACCATCTGGGTTCCTACCAGCCTCATGGCCTTGGTCAGATGGCTTACCTTCTCTGTGCTTCGGTTTTGCAATCTGCACCTGTGGCTCAGGGTTGTTGGCGAGACTAAATGAGTTAATGGGAGTTCCCTGGTGGTCCAGTGGTTAGGTCTCAGCGTTTGCACTGCTGTGACCCAGGTTCAATCTCTGGTTGGAGAATTAAGATCCTGCAAGCCGCATGGTGTGGCAAATATATATATATATATATATATATATATATATTAAATGAGTTAATAAATAAAAGTTACTTGGAAACGTGTCTAGTGAACAGTAAAGACTCAACAAATCCTACCTATTTTATCATCTTCATCGTCATTATTACTATGCTTATTATTTGAATAATAAGCCCTTAGCATCGGATGCAGAGGTTGGCAAGATCTATTTCTTGCCTACCTATCCAACTTTACCTCTGGTCTCACCCCTGACATTCTACACACCAGCCATTCTTAACTTCTTTGGGTTTTTATTCAATATAGGGGCAATGATTTATGTATAAAGATGGTCACCACAGTGCTGTTTATAATAAAAAAATTTTTAAGGTAAATGTCCATCAATTAAAAATGCTTAAGTAAAATCGTAGTATAATCAAGTATTTCAAAAACATTTTAAATTATGACTCTAATGAATATTTAATGACAGGAGAAAATGCTTATGATATGACAGCACATGAAAAATGACTTCAAATTGTATCTACAGCATTATGGCAATCTGAAGGAAATAAATCAAAATGTTTACCAGTGGTGATTTCTGTACTGTTATACAGTGATTATAGGTGATATTCTTTTTTCTTCATACTTTGCCTATTTTCCAAATTTTATAGAGTCAGCATGTATGCCTTTCATATTAGGGAGAGGGAGAGACAGAGAGAGAAACTTGCCTCCTTTCTTTTTTTTGTTTCAAACGTAAATGTTCTGGTATTAAAAACTCACTCCCCAGCCCACACACGTACAATTGCCACCGTTTCCCACCCTCCCTCCCTGTCCATGAAAACAATATTTCAATTCTGGTCTTAAACGATTGTACTGAAAACTTAAAGAGAACCCAGTTCCCCTCCACAGGCTAACATAATTTGCTAGGCTCCTGTCTTGGGATGAAAGAAATCTTGAAATTAAAAACAACAACAACAACAAAAAACTACAGTCGGCTCCATTTTAGAATGAAATCCAAAACAGATTCAGTCGCAGAGGACAAATACATATTAAACTTTTTTAAATGGAGGCAAACAAATCACTTTACTCCCAAGATTTTGGAGCACTGTCCCTATTCGTAGAAATTATCACCTGGTCAACACACTGAATCTCTCAGGAACCCAGATATCCCTTAATGTGTTTTTTGGCAATAGTGGGGGGATGTGGTGTATGTGTGTATATCTTTTTCTCCCGGGTCCACCAGATGTTCTGAGATGCTTAGTCTGTGTCCCTGAGATGCAGAGTTGACCAGATGTCTGACATCGTGGTTTCTTTGGGTTTTTTGGTGTGTGTGTGTGTGTGTGTGTGTGTGTGTGTGTACGTAACAGGCAGAGAAAGAGAGAAAAATAAAAGGGCAAAGTTCACTAACAATTTTTTTTTCCTTTTCAAAGCAACTTTGATAACTCTCCGTTCCAATAAGTTATGGCTTCCTCCCAACCTGCTTCCTTGGTGGGAACAGTAGGTTCCCATGCCAACTGGAATGGGGAGAGGGGGGAGGCCGTGAGAGCCATTTGATGGTTTGTCAAGATATGCACTCCAGCACCTCATTCTTCTAAGAATGTTTTTAAATGAAAAAGCTTTGCTGTTTAGACAAAAAGAGGAAAAAATATTCTTGCAGAGAAGCAAAGAACCTCATACTAAAGGATGCAGGATAACGTTACTAATATATCATTATGAACCCTTAATGAATGAAAATATTATTCACATTTTCCTTTGGTTTTATGCTTGGTTATGAAGCATTTCAAGAGGAGGGAATGAAAGAGACAAACACTGCGACTGGCATTGTTACTTTGACGTTACAAATGACTGTATTTATGACGGTATTATACAGTTCATATATTTCCGTCTAATAGTGCCAATAAAAAGATGGTATTTTCCCAGCGTTTGCTCTCTGCTCATGTTTTATGTCTTACTTCCCTCAAGGGTCTGTGTGCTCTTAGGCAAAAGAGCTAATTTTTCACAGTGTTAGAGGGGAAGGGAAGCTGGCTTTCTGTCTTTCTACCACTCAACTGCTGTTTTCCTAGTAGCCCTCACAGGGCAAAATGCTTTTCCTTTAAAAAGAAATGCTACACACATGTACATATTATAATAGCTCACATTTTTTCAGAGTTCTTCCTACCTACCCAGGACCTGGGTTTTACACATTTCACTTCAACTGACCTTCAGGACAAGCTTCTGACCCAGGTACTCTGATTGTGCCCATTTTAGGGATGAAGAGACTGCAATTCTTAGCAAGTTCCCCGTAGACACTCAGTATGATCCAGGACTCAGAGCCCTCAAAGTCAACGCTCCAGACAACACTCTTGTGCTTTTCTGTCCTTTTGTTTTTTTCTCACTGTTGAGGTGTTCATTGCTTATGATGGATAAATATTCTTTTTTTTTTTTTAATATATTTATTTATTTATTTATTTTGGCTGCATTTGGTCTTCGTTGCTGCGCACGGGCTTTCTCTAGTTGCAGCGACTGGGGGCTACTTTTCATTGAGATGTGCAGGCTTCCCACTGCAGTGGCTTCTCTTACCGCGGAGCACGGGCTCTAGGCATAAAGGCTCCAGTTGTTGTGGCTCGCGGGCTCTAGAGCGCACGCTCAGTAGTTGTGGCGCACAGGCTTAGTGGCTCCTCGGCATGTGGGATCTTCCCAGACCAGGGCTCGAACCCGTGTGCCCTGCATTGG